>NC_037603.1:15550848-15617642 GCF_003073045.1 Pomacea canaliculata
CAAACCTGTTCCTTTTCATAGGCTTGAAACATCTTGGTCAGCTATATCTGTCATGATTGCGTCTTCATGACCTCCTTCGCCAGGACGTGTTTAGGATGTAAATCCTCATCAAGCACGCTAATATATATATTCCCTATCCGAACGTGTTCTTGTGAAATACTAGCTCTTTGAACAAATTTACCATTTTCCACACAGCTATGTGGATCTTAAAAAATGTACACAGTAACAGCTCTATGTTGTGGATCACAGAATTTCTAGATTTCAAGCAACGTTAGAATGCGTCCATAGCAACTCTCTATTCATTTGTAATGTTATTAAAAATATTTGTGTTTGCAAAAAATTAATAGCATGAACAACATTTATAAGTATTCATGGATCTTTTAGATAAAGAACAGATTCCTCCCTGCAAGCAGCATGAAATACAATTCTTGCGACTGTCATCAAGCCATGCCAGCTGTAAAGGCGTCAACTACCGCCGAAGGCAAGTAACAATCAGGTTGTCGTTCTTTTAGCTGCTCTCGGGCGGATGGCTTCTAGCGACTCTAATTATGCCTTCATCTTTATTGTATTGGTTACAAAAAATGTTTATGTGTTCGCAAGAACTGCAAAAAAAAAAAAAAAAAATTGGTGGTTAGAGAGTCTCGCCACTGTGATAAGACGGAGGGGAATGACCGAACTAAGTACCGGCGACGAAACCCTCGGCAGTTCAGCGCGGTCCATAAAGCCTGCCATATAAGTCTGTTAAAATATTAAACGCAATATTCCAAATTACTTAGCAGGACACTGGTTCAGTGCGCTAGACACTGCCGCGGCGCGTGGACGCGTGTGCACCGTGTGATCTTACGATGGTCATGAGTGCGAAACTGCCGACGACGCCGAAACACTATCCACTTTCCTTGTCATGCGTAACTATATGTACAGTACACACGTTTATACACTTCCACGGCAGGTTATTACAGTAACCATTGTTGGGAACAATTTTATTATTTCTGTAAATAAAAAATCTATTGCATCATTCGTTAAATAATCCATCCATTTGATACGGCGTCTGTTTCTATTCTTGGAGAAACTTTGTCTTTTTCTAATAACGAAAAAAATAATCTATGCTTCAGATGAAAAAAGACCTCAGGACTCTCCAAAGACGCAGTTTTAAACCTATCTCAAAAGTCATATTGCAGAATTTCATATTTAAGTTTCACTGGACTGTTCATTTATTTTAGGCCAGCATGAATAAAAATCACATTATTCAAGACCAATGACAATTATGCTGACAATGCAATTCTTATAACGGAAGTAAAATAAGCAAAGAAAATGTTTTCCATTTGCCCTCCATTTTTCAGGAAATAAAATACAAAGTATATAATTAGATCATGAAATTTGTAGTAAATAAGGAGTAGATGCTGTACTAGGGTGGTTAAGAAAATGTTTATAGTCATATTTTACCAGGTTCTGGAGATTGGGAATCTTAGGCCCTCATCTAATGTCATAACGTTTCAAATTGGCACGCCGTCGAAGCGTTCAGAGTTCATCCTGCGTGAGGGAAGAGCTTTCCATTAGCACGCTCCTGAGTATCAGACGACTAAAAAGTCGCTAGATGAATATTCAGGTTGTAGAGTTCTAATTATTGAGCAATAGAGAGAGAGTCTTGGGTAGTTTTGGCATGGTTAGACCAAGATAGTTATTGTCAATGTACACCCATGGTTGTGGAATACTTCCGTTATTGATTACGCCGGTTTGGATCTCGAATGGCCGTGCTAGGTGTTTCTTTTCTCGGTGTTACAGCATATATGTTTTCTGGGAGTGAGTGAATATTGTTTGATCGGTCAAGCCTAAGGCTCGTCAAGTTTCAATCCTCTTGCTCGTGAGTGTGCGTGTATGTTGTGTCGTCTGCAACATTTTATGCAATTGGGATGGTAGAGAAAAATCGGTTTGGCATTGGAAAAGAGAGGTCCTAATATGACCCTTGAGGACCACATTAACTTCAAGAGGATAACAGTGGTGTTGTAGGCAATCCTCTCTGAGTTCGATATCATAAAGACCGTAAGCGTTCGTGCGCTGTACTTAGTTTATAATTAGTTTTTGATAAGCAATACTTATACCATCTATGACACTCAAGTTGGCCGTCAATAATAAGCGCAAGGAAGATTCTTCTAATTATTTACGTTGATCAAGATCCGGCTGCAGGATTGTCTGTCGCTAACCGCTGTAAACTGAATTTCAAGAGAAACAGCCACAGTTCTGTATCTGGATCTTCCCATGAGCAGGCCAACAGCGAGAACCATGTTTGTATACAAAGCCATGTGGCGTTGCGAAGTAATACGTGAGCAAGTGCAATCCATAAGGCTCGCTACGGACCTACAAACATCGTTAGAACAAATCCGCGCCCCGCATCACCTCACCACTCGCTTCGCCCAACTGATTTAGTAAGTACCTCGGCGCTGACTGAGACATTCATGCTTCTTTCGAGCAATCCTTTCTACACTGTTAAAATCATTTTTTTCAAGATGTGTGATTACCTTGCATGGCTACTGCCAGACTACATTCATTGAATAGTTTTTAGCGCTCGAAAAGTGGGAGAATTTCAAGACTAATATTTCTGATATACCATTGATGATATTTATATCTTGTATGTAAATTCTAAATAAACAATGCAAATAATTAAAATGAATACTTCAGACTAGTTGTAGGTATTTTTTGTCCGAAATGTCCAGATACGAAGCAGACGAAGCCCAGATTGACCAAAGCTCCATGCATGAAGCAGCTTTACTGTTAGACTGACTCTGTCGATGTTTGAAATGTGATACAGACGACAATACAAAACTCTCTTGCGTATATATCTATTTTTGAAATGCTGCATTGAATGTTATGCATGTAAATACAAAGCCTATATGTATTTTTTAAAATAAAAAATGAAAAAAAGTGAACGGTTTAACCTTGCTTTTATATTCATTACATTTAGTGCTATTGCAATATCCCATAAAATGATAAGATTTCTACCTATTCCTCAGGCAGGGCTACCTACAAAGATCAAATAAAAATATAACATTGACTGGACTCTCGTATTATCAGATATTAGTTTTAATATCATAAGCACGTCATTGCAAATCAGTTTTCTTTACGGTCCTCAGCAGCACATGGATGCTCCACGAGAGATGAATCGATATAGATGAAACTTAACAGTACCCGGCACAATGCTCAAATAATATTACTAGACTGAGCATTCAAATATCATTACTCGTAACTCGTCATTTGACCGATTTATCTATAATACATAAGCATTTTGTAACTTTGTACGATACTTTGCAGCGTATCCATCATATGGTGATGACAGTAGTCACGGACTGACATTACTCGGTCATTGCAGTGTGACTGTCATTAGAATTTCGTTATGGAATTTTTCTAAGTTGGCAATAATTAGATAGATGATGTAAAAACCTCCACACATGAATAAAATGTCTCGCAGGATAGAGGTAGCAAACCGACTACAGAACACATGATCGGGGTTCTGTGTGCACCTCATAAAATGGCGGAAGGTGCAATCAGTTCAAACAGTATATACCACATTAGGTTTTTATACAGGAAGTGCAGCCCCTCTCTCTTTTAGATATACATGTATATATATATATTCACATAAGCCACGGATCTGCTAAGTCAAAAGAAACCTGTGACCCCAGTCACACATCTCCCGTCAAAATAAACTGGATGCGATGAACGAGGGTGTCACAGATCCCCACTTGATGTTACTCGCGGTATGCAGCAGTCAGGCAGGGTGTGAGTAGAGAGGAAGATGGCATGAACTGCAGGGCACTCAGCCATGTTTTGTAGTTGAAATGTTTAATAGGTGTGGTTGTCACCCATCACTCCCCATTACGTGTACCTCATCCTGGGAGCCTGGCGACATTAACAATCAGGAGTTTGTGGTGACCCTGGGGCGTCACTGCCAAGTTGATGGATAACTTTCCTCTCAGTTTAATGTTGTCTGGGACTTGAGAGCTGCTGCACTCGGTAAAACCCAGGACATTGATCACAAACTAATGAGACAGCTGATGGTAGGCTTGGTGGTGTAGGACTAACGCCGCTAAGGTTTCTGTGAAACGATTCGATTCTCCATTCAGCACCAAAGTTCAAACTCTTTAGGACTTTTAAGTTTGATGTTCACTAACGATTCATCCTCGTAGAAGACATTGACAGCCATGCCTTCCATAAGTTCCTTCAATACTAACTGTTAAAACTAAATGTTCAAATATTCTCTTCTGTGAGATTTTTGGTTTTTTCCTCTTATGTTGTATTATGGTTTTGTATATTTCCTTTTCCAATTATTCATACACTTTTCATTTTTTTTAAATTATTTCTGTATGTTTTGACTTTGTAATCGCATTAATCCTAAAATGGAAAAATGCACTATAACAACAGTAATAATAATTATTAAAATTAATAGTTACAATTATTACTAATATATAAGTATTATTAAAATGTTATTTCTAATAATGACAATAATTATTATTTCCTTTTATGATGCTATTCCAAAATATCTTGAGGAAGCAAGTTAAATGTGTTATAAGCAGTGCTACCTGTAGTGTAAACGATTCTCAGTTGTAATAAGAAGTAAGTTAAATTCTATGAGAGGTTATTATCTGTAGTGTTGTATTATTTATAATTTTATAATTCGCTATCACTCTGACTGCTTTATTGACTTCACCTCATGTGGTTGATGGATACCGGTGACCGTAGGGGTAAAGGTTGAAATGGACGGAGTCGATGACCAGGACAAAACCTAAGACTGAGTTCGTGGGCGATAAAAACGACAGCCAGCCTGTGAATAGGTGACACATAAATAATTAAGTGATCACGAGGTGAGATCCGAACCGAAACCTTACAACCATCATTATGTCATGACAAATTGTTTATTCTTGCTCTGCGGACAGGTGTACAATTATGATGTCAAACAGTGCACCGGCAACGGAAGTGTCCAGAAATTTTGAAGGAAAATGTGAGTCCAAAATATAAGAACAAATATGTGTTGCCGATCATCTTCAACTTGTAAGGGGCAGCACTTAGTGGTCACCGTGCTTAGATAAAAGCTGCTGCACTATTCTCTGCTCCCTTTCTCTGCGCCTGCGCTCTAGTACAGTGCCAAGGTGTCAAAAAGGTTCAAGACCGAGTTTAGGGGCAGACAAAGATTACTAGTGCCACGCCCAGCTCACTTGGGATGGGAACGCCCCTGGAGGCAAGGAAGCCCAGCAAGCCAATCGGAAGCCAGCAAACAAATGTACTCGTCGCCACGGCAGCCAATCGGCGCGCGATACTTTGTTCATTCGACACTTTTGTCGTTTCCCCGAATGAGATTGCATTGCTTCTGATGGACCAGTAGATGCACAGTTGTCCCGCTGCGATTAGTGTGACTAGAAAAAAGTTGAAAATAACCATCAAGCCAAAGATGTAGCTGTGACCAGAAAACTTCTTCCTTGTTATGGGCAGAGGGAGGCAGAGCCCTGTTTGACCGTAAAACTCATCGTATGGCGACCCTGGTAGAAGAGGAATGGCTGCCAAGAAAACACTCACCGCCCAGGCTCCTATACAGGATATTTTTGCCGAGGGAACATCGAATCTTAGTCTGCTGAGTGGGAAACACAATCCTAGGAAACGGTCCAGAGTTATGAGACACATGATTATAGTGGACACCTCACAAGATAAGAGACAAACAAACCCAGCCACTTTACAAGGGACACTACCCTTCCATTCCATGTCACTCCACAGGTAACTACCATAGTAACACCGATCAGCTATCCCGATTATAGCTAAATAGATACCCATTAAAAGGTCAGACATGCAAAGGTTAGTTATAAGGATCTGGAACCCATGACTTCTTCGCGACTTTCGAGACAAGATCCTGTTTGCGAGACTACCGAGGTTACTAAAGAAACAGAGAGAGCAGATGGCAGACAAGAACACTCGGTAGACGTTCGAGCGGAGCAAAGCTTCACACGAGGAGACTTCATCGGATGGAGCTAGACAGTTACTCGGGTTAAAACCAGGAGGCAAGGTGGCCTGACAGCACAGTTTAAAGTTGTCTGCTTTTACCTCTTCCAGTTTGTCTAAGCCGTTAAATATATCTCTAAAGAAAGTTGTCAAGGGACACGCACGAACATCCAACATTCGTAAGTTGGTGAGTTGCTGTAAGTCTCCCTCAGCTAAATCTAACCCACAGCCGGACAAGTTCAGAACCTGTAGATGAGGAAAGGCATTTAGTACATTCAAGTTCGCGACAGGTATATAAACATTCGAGAAATCCAGCATAACAATGGATGGAAAAGTGCTGACATACCCGGCATCTGTAAATTGTGCCCTCGTTAATGGATTACCCGAGACTGACAACATCCTCAGTCTTGGCAAAAAGCTTAGATGCGAACTATTTATAAATACTATTTGGTTATTGCTGACGTCCAGGTGATGCAAATTAGGAAGGTTGATGCCATAGAGGGTGGTCATATTGCAAGAAACGAGACCTAGATAAGCAAGCATAGTGTTGTTGAGGAGGTCAGAAGGGGTCAGCCCTACGCCACGAGCGTGAAGAAACCGGAGGTTGGTATAGAGACCGACAGCAAAGGTGCTGCGACAGAAGAAGGCAAGGCATAGCACGTGCAGCCAGTAGGACACGGGAGTCGCACAAGAGTCGTCGTCACGCTCCGGCACTGGGGCACGCCGTCACACAGGTAGGTCACGTGCAGGCAGGTGCGAGAGCCGCGACAGCGGTACAGGCCGGGGCAGGTGTAGTCATCGCACCTCGCCTCGTCTTCGTGGCCCGGACAGTCGTAGACGTCGTTGCAGCGGAGGAACACCGGAAGACAGAAGACGTCATCCCCCGGACAACGGAAGTGCGTGGGTGGGCAGGCAAAGCCAGAGTCCGGGTGGATTTCGATGTTGAAGCTACCCTTGCCGGTCATGTTCACGATGGCGGGCAAAGATATGTCTGCGTCTTTCCTGTAAAGTGAGTTGATCTCACAGGAATCTTCATCAGCCCCGTTGAAACACTGTTCCAGTCCGTCACAGTACTCTCCCATGGGTACACACTCAAACAAACAAAAGTGAAAAACAAAAGAACATAATATAGTTAGTTCTACACATCGATCTTGTCTTTTTCCCACTACACCTCCCATCTTTAATCTAGTATTTTGGTAAATTGTAGTTCAAGCTCTTAGCTTACCTGATCATAGCTGCAGGGGAAGGCTACCCTCACTGGACAAACGGGAAACAGGCAGAAGTCCTCGTCGCTCCTGTCCTCGCAGTCTGGCCGACGGTCACACACGAGGGTGTAAGGGACGTCATCAGCGCCGCTCGCGCACTCGAACATGGGCGGGCGCGCCTCGTCGTATCTCGTGATCGTCTTCAACGACTGATGCAACATAGCGCGAGGACAAATGGTTTCCGCATCCCCATCATCCAAAATACAGCTGGACTTAGTGTCGCAAGCCAGAAATTCGTGTGCAACGTGGCCTAGCGAGCATGTCACGTGACTGAAAGATGCTGGCCAATCAGTGTTCTTGTAAGTATAACTAGGTATCGTGACCTGCTCAACCGGAAGTGCTTGGCTTAAAGACCCAGGTTTCTCGCAAAGAACGCCAGCTTGTAGACTGGAGGCGCACGTGGTCAGGGTGTAGGTAAGAAAACTGGGGTCAGTGCCAGACGCAAGGGTGCGGGAGAGGTAAGCGCACATTCTGCGGGTTCGGATCTTGGTCGTGGAGTGAAGCACGTTGACAAAGTAGGCAATGGAGCCATCGGTCCACTGTGTGGTGTCCTTGTACCTAAACACATCACAAGACCTCGTTGACTGCCCTATACCCAAGTATTGGCCTCTAATGACTTGCTTTTTAGAATAAAAATAATAACAAAATAAATAGCTACAAGTTAGAATAGAAATAAGTGTATTAAATGGATCATTTAAAAGAGAAAACTGAAAGTAGAGAACTTATTACATTTGCGGCAGTGTATTCAGGGACGAAGTGAGTCCCACATAGACACGTGACGAGGATTTGAGGTTCATCAGACTCGTAACTTCCTTCCACTTCCTCCGGGTGTTTAGGGTCGCCAAACGAAGGTCCCGGATCATACATGCTTCTGAGGCTTCGTTCCAGCTGTAGGACCTGTCCGGTACAATGTAGACAAGACACATCCCCCCTACAAAGATATACCCACTTCCACACACTTTAGAGTAAGGACAGTTCATCTCATCCTCTCCACCCACACACTGGGCCACGAGGTCACAAGGGAAATGTTGCATGAAGTCGGAGAAAAATGGAACAGAACAGTTCCATTTCGTTAGGGATACCTTCTCGGGTAAGGAAGAGAAATTGTGAAAGGAGAACAACAGACGAAACCCTCTCCGTCCAGAAGCCTGCAAGCCCTTGAAGACCACTTTGACGATGTCCAGAAACAGTAAAGTTGGGGGCAAGGGTCCCTGGCAGCCAGTCCACACAGCCGAGCTGTTCCCGGACACTATCATCAGGTACTCGTTCTGACAGGCTGAAGACTGGTCCCAGCTCAGCTCCAGGCCCGAACCGCTCAACATCACCCCATGGTTCTTGGGAACTTGCACATCAACTGAGCCGTACAAGAAGTCAGGGTATGTCCTGGTCGTGTCCCATCCTGGCGTCTGAATGTATCCTGCAGGATGATTCACTTTTAAAATAAAATTCTCCTAGACCTTTTTTAAAATAAATTTGTGTGCGTGTGTGTGCGCCTAAATGTATATATGTCTGTCAATTCCTTCTGTTTATATTTATTTCTTACTTCGATAATATAAACAGTTAACAGATTCAGTTTTTCTCGCGTGACTTTTTTTTTTTTTTTTTACAAATTGTAACCACCTTCATAAAGTTTAAAGAAAGAAAAATATCTTTTTAAAGCATTAGTTTTACAAAAAGGAAACAAAATTGATAATTAGACAAGTTTTAAATAACTATCGTCTAATGTTTACCAGTCGTTGAAGAAGTGAACACCATCTCAAGCTTCGGTCGAGAGGACGCTAGAACTGACGAGAAGGCGAGTTGCAAAAAGAACGAAGTGTATTTATTCCTGAACAAAACGAGAGTGACAGAGCTCGAATAGCTAAACAGTGTCACAGGGACTTCTGACACTCCGGTACACGTTGGTCTGGTGAGAATTGGTATACTGGGAAATAAGTTGTCATAGACATAAAGGTTAAAGCTCATACACCCACAATAAGAACACTGGGGTGTTGTCATATTTTTGAGGTGGATAAACACCACGTGACCCGTTGGCACCGAAAGCGGAATCTGACATTGATACAGAGTAGAAGGTTTGGTCTGAGCAGTGGGTCTGTAGTCGACGACGATGGTTCCGTTGTAAGCATGAATGTTTGCACTTTTAGAGTTGTCAATGCAGCTTGTCAGGAGCTCTGTGGAGAAGTAAAGATGGACGGATGGAGTGGGACTACCGTTGGCTGCTGTGGAGTACGCGGTTCCTTGTGTTGTAGTTCTTGCTGACGTAACGCCACCTGGAGGCGTTATTGAGAGTTCAGTGACCTCCGGGCCATAATCATGCGAGGTAAACGAAGCGGCTGTTGTGACCATCATCGTCAAGCCCATAAGGAACATCGCTTATTTTTTCCTCTAACCTTTCTTCCTCACAGATGTCAAGGACTTAGATGACTGCGATGACCAAGACGAGAACAATGGTGATGAGATTATTCGGACAGACTTGCAGAAGGTGCTCGGATCTTATCATAACCTTTCAACTCTTTCCACCCATGCTAGAAACCTTTTTTCCCTCTTTTTTTTTTTTTTTTTTTTTTTTTGTCACTACAGGTAATAATTTGAGAGTACCTAAGTCTCAAGTTTCTGATTATCAAGAGGTCCAACAGGCCTTGAAATGTTTTCGTGGTCTCAGTGCGACTTACAATAAACTTCGCCATCAACTAAATCCACTTAACATCATCTGCAAGATGTCTTCAGACACACCATGTTCCTTCTCACTGCTAGACCTTAACAGGGAGTCATCCATCTCGGGAACTGACTTATCAAGAAATTTAGACAACACACACACACCTCACACACACACACACATATTTCTATTGACTGCTCTTAGAGGTTTCAGCTAGGAATAAATATTTTTGTGACATTACGGAAAAAAAATTACAGAATATTAATTTCACACACACACACACAGAGCAATGAATAAATATTTTTGTGACATTACGGAAAAAAAATTACAGAATATTCATTTCACACACACACACACACACACACACACACACACACACACACACACACACACAGAGCGAGAGAGCAATGAATAAATATTTTTGAGACATTACGGGGAAAAAAATTACAGAATATTTATTTCATTCACACACACACACACAAGTTTTCCTATCCATTGATCTGCTGCTGCATAAATGAAATCATTTCTCTGATACAATATTTCTTTCCAATTATAATGGCAAGTTTCAATATCTTACCAAGTACTCTAGACAAAATACTACTTCAACAGAAAATAAAATAAAAAAGGAAAGTTTTTTTTAAGGTTTATTTCTTCTTCGACCCGTTAATTAAAATAACTTGAATAACATTGCGACATGCACAGTCACGAGAGCATTAAATCATGAAACTGTCGATTTGTATCTACTCTCCAATTTTTCTTTTAATTTCCACCAGAAATATTTTAATGAGAAAAAGTCAATGTCATATTTCAGGCTCAGAGTTTTATCTCTCCGTTGCCTGCAATAGTAGTTTTTTTTCTTTTTTGTTTTATTCTCATTTTGTCAGTTAGAGAGAGAGAAAAAAAGAAAGAGTGTTCGTGTGAAGATGAGCCATTGGAGGCTTTTCATTTTATAGGAGAATCGGAAGGTTGAAGAGGATTTTGGTTTGACCTCCGCGGACTGGGGATACACGCTAGCATGCACACCAGTACACGTCCCACCTAACAAATCCATCTAATAGATGATGATGATGATGATGATGATGATGATGATGATGATGATGATGATGATGACGACGACGACGACGATGACGATGATGATGATTAATTTGTATAGTGCAGTATCTCAGCCAAAAGGCAGATTCATTTCGCTGAACAGGAGCCACGAAGAAGTCACAAAGATGAAGAAGGAAGAACAAAGCAAAGACGTATACACAGTGTGTATGTATATAAAAATAGATGTGGATGTTGTATGCTCTTGCTGCTCGGAAAAATCGATGTTTGAACAGATCGATTCTGACAATCGGCGGCGTCTCTCGTCTGCAAAAAACCTGCTCTCGTGTTCGACTTCTCGTTGAGATGAAGATGCAGGTTAAAAGGTTGGGACGGACGGACGGACGGAGTGACAGACAGAAAAATAAATATAATGGTAAAAGACATGTTTTGATATTAGTGCCTTGCTTTCTTTTAAAGGCATGGTGAACAGAAATGAAGACAAGAGTAGTAAATAAATTCCCTTTGTTCTCAATTGTAGAGTTTCATTTGAAAGAAAATGTATGTTTACATAAATTCCACCAGTCTGTAACATATCAATCACTGTGTGTTTACAACACACACACAAAAAAAAAAACCACAAAAAAAAAACCACAAAAACGGATGTGGTTCTTACTCCTGTGGGGCGCGCCCGCATGGGGGGGGTCACGACCTGCCTACAAGGGGGGCACGAAGGTGGTCCTTTTTTAAAAGTTTCTTATACCGGTATTAGTGAAATTAGTTTACATTGTGTAACCGAGTGGTCAGGGGGATCAAGCTCCAAATCTCTTCTCCCTATTCAAGTACACTGTCTCGGCATGCAGTGACTTCTCACTTCCAAAACTCAAAACACAATCCCCCTCTCAACAATTAAGCCTCCAATCTCCCTCCTCTCGCCTTTTGCCCTCTCTCTCCCCCATTCTCTCATCGCTGACTCCCCTCTCCCTCTGCAAGAAAGGTTTCAGCATTACTTCGCTGAAACTGATGTGACTAAATACGATTTGATTCGTAATCCATTTCTGACTAATCCTAGCACAAGCGGGTTGTCCACGGAAGAAGAAGAGCAGCTCATCGACCTTTCGAGTGACCAATCCCTGAAAATGGTCTTCCAAACAACACCAGTGCCAACATTCTGGATTAGCATCAACGGTGCTTTCTGAGAAAGCAATGAAAGTTCTTCTGCCATTTTCAACTTCGTATATGTGTGAGCAAGGATTTTCAGCATTGGCAGCACTGAAGTCGAAATACAGAAATCGTGTGGACGCAGAGGCTGAGCTGCGAATAGCAGTGGGTACGAACATCGCACCCAGGTTCGCTTCTCTATGCAACAGCAAGCAGCTCAACCTTCTCATTAATCAAAGAGAGTGTCCAATAAAATAATATTTATTAGCACCGCAGAATTTGCATTAGTAAAATTTCATTAACAGTTATACTTCTTGCAGAGACGAACTTTGTTCTTCCGTTGTTGAATTGTATTGATTTCCTCGACGCCGCGTTCGAGGTTAGCTAAGGCTTCCCCCCTACTCCACCGACCTAGCTGGCTAAGGGGGGGGGGGGCGGACGTACCGGTGTTCGTCAGGGGGGGCGTCACAAGTAAAAGGTTGAGAACCACTGCTTTAGTAGAACTTTTGAGAAATTTCTGGGAACAGAGTGAGTGGTAAACGTTCGAGACTACTCCACGTATCTTGTTCACAACCATTCACAAGCACACTGCAGGAAATAAAATTTCTCATCGTTTTCCGCGTGTAGCTGAACAAGAAACATTGGTCATCGATGAGGAGGTCAGAGAGACCAACCTTTGAACAGTATGTGATTTTAAGGATATTTTCCCTCTTTGTGTGACGGAACCAAAAGTAGTATCAGTTCAAATTCATAATGATTGACTTGTTATTTGTTATTGTTATTATGTTGTTTGTGTTGTGTATATGTATGTTGCTTAAATTTTGAATTATTCTTTGTATGATTGTATGTGTTGTACATGTATGTAATGTTCAATGAAAATGTTAAAACAATTAAAAAGGAGTTTTTTACATCAGCATTTAAGCAGCATTCATCGGTCAATATATATATAATGCCAAAATAATTCATTTTTTATATTATTATTTGCATTGTAAACATCTTAACATGGAGATATCAAAGTCAAACACTTTTTTCCATAAAGCAACTACTTTCATAGTTTTTACAACGAGCGTTTTGCTAATAATAAATTAATTAATAAGGAAATATCTGTATATATATATATATATCGACATATATATTTGACAACATGTAAACAATGTGTGTCACGCTGAAGAGCGGGTACTATTTTTTTCTTAATATGATCGTGTGCGTGCGTGTGTGGATAAAAAGGAAAGGAGGCAATGACGATAGAAAAAGTCTGTTGCTCCCATAAGGTTTCTAATGTTAAATTATTTTCATTTCTTTTCTATGTATATGGAAAAAAGCAGAGGTCCTAATACTGATCCTTAAGGAACACCAAATTTAACTTCAAGAGGATCAGACAGTTGGTTGTTTACAGCAACTCTCTGAGTTTGATTATCAAGAAAGGAGGTACGGAGTTCGGTGCTGCTGGTACTTAGTTTAAATAAAATTAGTTTTCTGATCAGCAGATTATGATCTATAACATCAAAGGCTTTGGCAAAGTCAATAAATAAGGCGGCAGAGAAAAGATTGTCTTTAATACTATTTAGCCATTTTGAGTCAAGCAGCCGAGCTAGCAAGGATTGTGTCGTGTAACCGTGTAGTTAACAGTGACATTTCCACAAACATCCACAGTTGTGTATGTGGAGTCTTCCCATTGAGCAGGCGACAACCGCATAGAAGGCCATGTGTGTGTATACAAAGCCATGTGGGTTGGAGATTAAGTCACATGAGCAAGAGGCCAATCACAAGGCTCGGGTAAGGTCCCTACATAACATCTTTTTAGGAAAAATAAATTCGCGCCCCGCACAGTAACCCCACCTCTTGCTTCACCCAACCGATTTACGTGGTACCTCGAGAGTTGACCTGAGGCATTCATGGCTTCTTGTCGAGTAACGCTCTTGTCATACAACTGTAAAATTATTGCTTTTTTTCGGGATGATGATGATTACCTCACTACTGCCAGACTAAACATTCCATTGAAATAGTTCGGTTGGGCTCGAAAAGATGGGAGAACTTTCCAAAAACTAACATTTCTGATTATTGATTTTTATGTTAATAAATTCCGAATAAATAGTAAATTAAATAAAATGAATACTTCATACTCATAATTGTAGGTATTTTTTTTGTCCAAAAGCTCCAGATACGAAGCAGACGACAGCCCAGATTGGAACAAAGCTCCATGCATGAAGCAACTTTACTGTTAGAGATTGCTGTGCGATGTTTCAAATGTGATACAGACGACCAATACAAAACTCTCTTGCGTATGTATCTATTTTTGAAAATGCTGTTGAATGCTTATGGAGGTACATACAAGACCTATATGTATTTTTAAAAATAAATATGAACAATGTGAACATTATAACCTTGCTTTTATAATATGATTACATTAGTGCTATTGCAATAATCCCATAAAATGATAAGATTGCTAGCTATTCCGTCAGGCAGGCTACCTACAAAGATCAAGTCAAATATATTATTTGACTGGACTCTCGTGGTATCAGATATTAGATTGTAATATCATAAACACTTTCATTGCACAATCTGTTTTCTTTACGGTTCCTCAGCAGCGACATGGATGCTCCACCGAGAGATGAATCACTGACTTAACAGTTTACCCGTTGCAGGAAGTGGCATCAACGACAAATCTGCTGTAAGAGGTAATATGACGGTTGCTACAGAATTCTCAAATAATTATTGCCTAGACTTGAGCATCAAATAATCATTACTCATAACTCATCATTTGACCCATTATTATAATACATAAGCATTATGTAAACTTTGTACGATAGCTTTGCAGCCGTATCCATCATATGGTGATGACAGTAGTCACTGACTGACATTACTTGGATCATTGGCAGTGTGACTGTCATTAGAATTTCGTAATGGAATTTGTACTTTGTTCTAATTTAGATAGAAAAATGTAAAGGAACCAACACGACGTGAATAAAATATCTGCTGGGGATAGAGGTAGACAACCCTGAATACAGGAACACATGATCGGGGTTCTGTGTGCACCTTAAAATGGCGGAAAATGCACACTTCAAACAGTACATACCACATTAGGATTTATACCAGGATAGACCAGCCATCTATCATTTAGAAATATATATATACCCATACAAGCCTGCTAAGGTTCAAAAGAAACCTGGGGATCCCCGTCGACACATCTCCCGGTCAAAATAAACTGGATGAGATGAGATGAACGAGGGTGTCACAGATCCCAACTTTGAGTTACTCTGGTGATGCAAGTCAGACCAGGGTGTGAGTAGAGAGGAAGATGGCATGAACTGCAGGGCATTAAGCCATATATTGTGTCATTTAAATGTTAAGGGTGTGGTTGCGTGTGGGAGCCTGGCGACATTAACAATCACCGGAGTTTGTGGTGACACTAGGGCATACACTGCCAAGTTGATGGATAACCCTCTCAGTTTAAATGTTGTCTAGGACTTGAGAGCTGCTGTACTCAGGTAAAACCACGGACATTGATCGACAAACTAATGAGACAGCTGATGGTAGGCTTTGTGCGCTAAGGTTTCTGGGTGAAAACGATTCAATTCTCCAATTCAGCACCAAAGGTTCAACTCGTTATGGACTTTTAAGTTTTATGTTCTTCGATCCTCAGAAGAAGAGATTGACAGCCATGCCTTCCATGAAGTTCCTTCAATACTAACTGCTAAAACTAAATGTTCAACTATTCTCCATCTGCGAGATCTTGGTGTTGTTTTTTTTCCCTCTTGATGTTGGATTATGGTTTGGTATGTTTCTTTTTTCCAATTATTCATATGCTTTTCATTTTAAATTATTTCTGTATGTTTTGGCTTTGTAAGCGCATTAATCCTAATATGGGAAAATACACTATAACAACAGTAATAATAATTATTAATATGAATAATTATAATAATTATTATTAATATATGCGTATTATTTAAAATTGTTTTGTAACAATGACAATAATTATTATTTCCTTTTATGATGCTGTTCCAAAAGTTACGTGAAGCACGTGTCGTGTAAACTGTTTGCTCTGTGTTCATTCAGGCAGACAATGGGATTAAGCACTTTCACTAACCCTTGCTAGCATGAGTGTCCTTATTGACAGTATTATCCAAAATATTACTATATATTGTACTGCACTTTGTTATTGTAACGATTCGCGATTCAGGCGAGTGTTGTTTTTTTGGTTGTTGTTGTTGTTTGTTTTTTGTTTGTTTTTTGTTTTTTGTTTTGTTCTAGTTGGGTATTCTTTGATTCAAAGACGCGCGAATGCTGACGCAATTTTCGCAAGGAATTTTTTTTTCTACGTCATCTAATGTATTCTGACGTATGACGAATGGAGGCATGTTGACAGAAAGATCTAGATGCCGGCTCAGCGTTTTCCACAAGAAAGATCGAGAAGCAAACTTAAGTTCGGTGGACTTCTGTATCGACAATGTGTGTGTGTGGACACTGAATCTTCTGACTGGTGGCATCTGATTACCTGAAAAGTGAAGTGTCGAATGTCGGGGGAAATTTATCAACTTTCTACCGACGAGAAACAGTAGGTTGTAGCTCTATTTCATTTTCTTTTTCTTACAACAATCACTTTTTTTTAATCGCCATTTTTTTCTCTCTTTTTTTTTCTTTTCCGTTTGAAAACATTAAATGTGTTAACCGTTGGTCGGTCTTTTTTGTATGAAAAAAGAGTAAGAGTGCGGCGAGCGTGTTTCTACATGTAGATGTTATGCACGTTCGCATTCATATGAAACGCACCCTGCAACAAAACGTTACAGTGATATATGCACTACAAGACTCGTCATTATTGCTGCCTCGTTCTCATCCATGTCTGACTTATTTAACACTACCATTTGTATGTGCGCTGTCTTGTCAAAGGTTTATTATTCGCTATCATTCTGACTGCTTTATTTCAACCTAATGTCATGTGGCTGATGGATACCGGTGACTGTGGGGATAAAGGTTGAAGTGGAGGGGATCGACGAAGTAGGACAAAACCTGAGACTGAGTTCGTGGGCGAAAAAAAAAAAAATACAGCCAGCCTTGTGAATAGGTGACAAATAATTAAGTGAGCCACGAGGTGAGACCCTAACCCGAAACCTTACAACCATTATTATGTTATTGACAAATTGTTTATACTTGCTCTGCGGTACAGGTGTACAATTATGATGTCACAAGAGTGCACGGCAAACTGGAAGTGTCCAGAAATTTTGAAGGAAAATGTGAGTTAATCATCCCAAAACTAAGAACAGATTATGTGTTGCCGATTATCTTCAACTTGTGGGAGACAGCATTTTAGTGGTCACGTGCTTCGATAAAAGCTGCTGCACTATTCTCTGCTCCCTTTCTCTGCGCCTGCGCTCTAGTACAGTGCTCAAGGTGTACAAAAAGGGGTTCAAGACCGAGTTTAGGGGCAGAACGAAGATTACTAGTGCCACTCCCAGCTCACCTGGGATGGGAACGCCCCTGGAAGCAAGGAAGCCCAGCAGACCAATCGGAAGCCAGCAAACAAACGTACTAGTGGCCACGGCAGCCAATCGGCGCGCGATACTTTGTTCCTTTGACACTTTTGTCGTTTCCCCGAAAGAGATTGCATTGCTTCTGATGGACCAATAGATGCACAGTTGTCCCGCCGCGATTAATGTGACTAGAAAAAAGTTGAAAATAACCATCAAGCCAAAGATGTAATTGTGACCAGAAAACTTCTTCCTTGTTATAGGCAGAGGGAGGCAGAGCCCTGTTTGACCGTAAAACTCTTCGTATGGCGACCCTGGTAGGAGAGGAATGGCTGCCAACAAAACACTCACCGCCCAGGCCCCTATACAGGATATTTTTGCCGAGGAAACGGTGAATCTGAGTCTGCTGAGTGGAAAACACAATCCAAGAAAACGGTCCAAAGTTATGAGACACATGATTAGAGTGGACAACTCACAAGATAAGAGACAAACAAAACCAGCCACTTTACAAGGGACACTACCCTTCCACTCCATGTCGCTCCAGAGGTAGCTACCATAGTAACACCGATCAGCTATCCCGATTATAGCTAAATAGATACCCATTAAAAGATCAGACATGGAAAGGTTAGTTATAAGGATCTGGAACCCATGACTGCTTCGTGACTTGGGCGACAAGATCCTGTTCGCGAGACTCCCGAGGTTACTAAAGAAACAGAGAGAGCAGATGGCAGATAAGAACACTCGGTAGACGTTCGAGCGAAGCAAGGCATCACACGAGGAGACTTCATCGGATGGAGCTAGACAGTTACTCGGGTTAAAACCAGGAGGCAAAGTGGCCTGACAGCACAGTTTAAAGTTGTCTGTTTGTACCTCTTCCAGTTTGTCTAAGCCTTTGAATATATCTCGAAAGAAAGTTGTCAAGGGACACGCCCGAACGTCCAACATTCGTAAGTTGGTGAGTTGCTGGAAATCTCCCGCAGCTATATCTATCCCACAGCCGGACAAGTTCAGAACCTGTAGATGAGGAAAGGCATTTAGTGCACTCAAGTTTGCGACAGGTATATAAACATTCGAGAAATCGAGCATAACAATGGATGGAAAAGTACTGGCATACCCGACATCTGTAAATTGTGCCCTCGTTAGTGGGTTACCCGAGACTGACAACATCCTCAGTCTTGGCAAAAAGCTTAGATGCGAACTATTTATAAATACTATCTGGTTATCGCTGACGTCCAAGTGATGCAAATTAGGAAGGTTGAGGCCATAGAGGGTAGTCATCTTGCAAGAAACGAGACCTAGATAAACAAGCATAGTGTTGTTGAGGAGGTCAGAAGGGGTCAGCCCTACTCCACGAGCGTGAAGAAACCGGAGGTTGGTATAGAGACCGACAACAAAGGCGCTGCGACAGAAGAAGGCAAGGCCGTAGCACGTGCAGCCAGTAGGACATCGGGAGTCGCACAAGAGCTCGTCGTCACGCTCCGGGCACTGGGGCACGCCGTCACACAGGTAAGTCACGTGCAGGCAGGTGCGAGAGCCGCGACAGCGGTACAGGCCTGGACAGGTGTAGTCATCGCACCTCGCCTCGTCTTCGTGGCCGGGACAGTCGTAGACGTCGTTGCAGCGGAGGAACACCGGAAGACAGAAGACGTCATCCCCCACACAACGGAAGTGCGTGGGTGGGCAGGCAAAGCCAGACTCCGGGTGGATTTCGATGTTGAAGTTACCCCTGCCAGTCATGTTCACGATGGCGGGCAAAGATATGTCTGCGTCTTTCCTGTAAAGTGAGTTGATCTCACAGGAATCTTCATCAGCTCCGTTGAAGCATTGTTCCAGTCCGTCACAGTACTCTTCCATGGGTACACACTCAAACAAACAAAAGTGAAAAACATAAAAGAACATAATACAGTTAGTTCTACCCCTCGATATTCTATTTTTCCCACTACACCTCCCGTGCTTCTCCCACCTTTAGTCGAGTAGTTTGGGATATTGTAGAGGTCACGACCAGGCTGAGAAGGGACCTTTATGTTCATGATGATGATGATGATGATGATGATGATGATGATGATGATGATGATGATGATGAGGAGGAGGAGGATGATGATGAGGATGATGCCAAAGTCATGCTCTTAGCTTACCTGATCATAGCTGCAGGGGAAGGCTACCCTCACTGGACAAGCGGGAAACAGGCAGAAGTCCTCGTCGCTCCTGTCCTTGCAGTCTGGCCGACGGTCACACACGAGGGTGTAAGGGACGTCATCAGCGCCGCTCGCGCACTCGAACATGGGCGGGCGGGGGTCCTCGTATCTCGTGATCGTCTTCAACGACTGATGCAACATAGCGCGAGGACAAATGCTTTCCGCATCCGCCCCATCGAAAACGCAGCTGGACTGAGTGTCGCAAGCCAGAAATTCATGTGCAACGTGGCCTTGCGAGCATGTCACGTGATTGAAAGACGCTGGCCAATCATAACTATAACTAGGTAGCATGACCGGCTGAACCGGAAGTGCTTGGCTTAAAGACCCAGGTTTCTCGCAAAGAACGCCAGCTTGTTGACTGGTGGCACACGCGATCAGGGTGTAGGTAAGAAAACTGGGGTCAGTGCTAGACGCAAGGGTGCGGGAAAGGTAGGCACACATTCTGCGGGTTCGGACTATGGTCGTGGAGTGAAGCACGTTGACAAAGTAGGCGATGGAGCCATCGGTCCACTGTGTGGTGTCCTTGTACCTAAACAGATCACAAAGCCTCGTTGACTGTGTTATCCCCGAGTGCTGGCCTCTAATGACCTGCTTTTTAGAAAAAAATAATAACAAAATAAATAGCTACAATTTAGAATAGAAATAAGTGTATTAAATGGATCATTTAAAACAGAAAACTGAAAGTAGAGAACTTATTACATTTGCGGCAGTGTATTCAGGGACGAAGTGAGTCCCACGTAGACACGTGATGAAGATTTCAGTTTCATCAGACTCGTGACTTCCTTCCACTTCCTCTGGGTGTTTAAGGTCGCTAGACGAAGATCCCGGATCATGCATGCTTCTGAGGCTTCGTTCCAGCTGTAGGATCTGTCCGGTACAATGTAGACAAGACACATCCCCCCTACAAAGATATACCCGCTTCCACACACCTCCTTAGTGTAGGGACAGTTCATCTCATCCTCTCCTCCCATGCACTGGGCAATAAGGTCACAAGGGAAATGCTGCTGAAAGTCGGAGAAAAATGGAATAGAACAGTTCCATTTCGTCAGGGATACCTTCTCAGGTAAGGAAGAGAAATTGTGAAAGGAGAACAACAGACGGAACCCTCTCCGTCCAGAAGCCTGCAAGCCCTTGAAGACCACTTTGACGATGTCCAGAAACAGTAAAGTTGGGGTCAATGGCCCCTGGCACCCAGTCCACACAGTCGAGCTGTTCCCGGACACTATCATCAGGTACTCGTTCTGACAGACTGAAGACTGGTCCCAGCTCAGCTCCAGGCCCGAACCGCTCATCATCACCCCATGGTTCTTGGGAACTTGCACATCCACTGAGCCGTACAAGAAGTCAGGGTATGTCCTGGCCGTGTCCCATCCTGGCGTCTGAATGTATCCTGCAGGAGGATTCACTTTTAAAATAAAATTCTCTTCGACTTTTTTAAAAATAACTTTGTGTGCATGCGTGAGCATGTCTATGTGTTTGTTAATTCCTTCTGTCCATTTTATTTCTTACTTTGATGACATAAACAGTTAACAAATTCAGTTTTTCTCGCGTTACTTTATTTATATTTTTTTTTTGTTTGCACAAATTGTAACCACCTTCATAAAGAAAGAAAAATATCTTTTTAAAGCTTTAGTTTTCAAATTTTACAAAATAGAAACAAAACTGATAATTAGACAAGTTTTAAATAACTATCATCTGCCGTTTACCAGTCGATGAAGAAGTGAACACCATCTCAAGCTTCGGTCGAGAGGACTCTAGAACTGACGAGAAGGCGAGTTGTAAAAAGAACGAAGTGTATTTATTCCTCAACAAAACGAGAGTGACAGAGCTCGAATAGCTAAACAGTGTTACAGGGACTTCTGGTACACTGGTACACGCTGGTCTGGTGAGAATTGGTATACTGGGAAACAAGTTGTCATAGACATACAGGTTAAAGCTCATGCACCCGCAATAAGAACACTGGGGTGTTGTCATATTTTGCAGGTGGATAAACACCACGTGACCCGTTGGCACCGAAAGCGGAATCTGACATTGATACAGAGTAGAAGGTTTGGTCTGAGCAGTGGGTCTGTAGTCGACGACGATGGTTCCGTTGTAAGCATGAATGTTTGCACTTTTAGAGTTGTCAATGCAGCTTGTCAGGAGGTCTGTGGAGAAGTAGAGATGGACGGATGGAGTGGGACCACCGTTGGCTGCTGTGGAAGACACGGTTCCTTGTGTTGTAGCGCCACCTAGAGGCGTTACTGTGAGTTCAGTGTCCTCCGGGACATAATCATGCGAGGTGAACAAAGCGGCTGCTGTGACCATCATCGTCAAGCCCAGAAGGAACATCGCTTTTTTTTTCCTCTAACCTTTCTTACTCACAGATGTCAAGGACCTAGATGACTGCGATGACCAAGACGAGAGCAATTGTGATGATATTATTCGGACAGACCTGCAGAAGGTGCTCGAATCTTATCATAACCTTTCAACTCTCTTTCATCTTTGCTAGAAAACTTTTTTTCCCTCTTCGTATCTTTCTACTGCCTCTTTTTTATTTTATTTGTCTCGTTGTTGGCTGTATTTCACGTTCTTCTGTTGTCTTAAACACGAAGGTGCAGCGACGACGAAAACGTGGAACAACAGCTCCTTAAAATGCTGGTATCTTTAAAATAAGTTTTCATAAAAATTATCAACGGTCCATGTATGAATGATTTTAACCATTATGTAATAATCACAAATTTCAGAACTATCTGCAGGATGATGACCACTAGAGATGTCTGAGATGTGTCTGAAGCGAAGCGAAAAAATAAATCTGAGGTTTCTGGAATTTCTGACAGAATTTGATAACTGATTTGATGTTGTTCTGTCATGATCACTGATGTTGTTATAATATAATCTTAGATGTCAATACTGCAACAACTTGAGAGTATCTAAGTCTCAAGTTTCTGATTATCAAGAGGTCCAACAGGCCTTGAAATGGTTTCGTGGTCTCAGTGCGATCTACAATGTAAGTCTTACAAACTTCACCATCAACTAAATCTTAACATCAGCTGCAAGATGTCTTCAGACACCATGTTCCTTCTTGCAACTAGACCTGAACAGGGAGTCATCAGTCCCGGGAACTGACTTATCAAGAAATTGAGACAGCACACACACACACACACACACACACACACACACACACACACACACACACACACACACACACACACACACACACACCTCACACACATACACACACACACACACACACACACACACACAACACACACACACACACACACACACACCTCACACACATACACACACACCACACACACACACATATCTCTATTGACTGCCCTTTAGAGGTTTCAGCAATGAATAAATATTTTTGTGACATTACGGGGGAAACAAATTACAGAATATTCATTTCACACACACACCCACCCACACACACACACACATATCAAGCGAACACAGGGTTAAAAATATATTAGTAAGTTTTCCTATCCATTGATCTGCTGCTGTATAAATGAAATCATTTCTCTGAAACGATATTCCTTTCCAATTATAATGGCAAGTTTCAATATCTTTACCTAATACTCTAGACAAAATACTACTTCAACAGAAAATAAAATAAAAAATAAAAGTTTTTTTTAAGGTTTATTCCTTCTTCGACCCGTTAATTAAAATAACTTGAATAACATTGCAATATGCGCAGTCACGAGAGCATTAAATCATGAAACTGTCGATTTGTATCTACTCTCCAATTTTTCTTTTAATTTCAACCAGAAATATTTTTAATGAGAAAAAGTCAATGTCATATTTCAGGCTCAGAGTTTTATCTCTCCATTGCCTGCAACAGTAGTTTTTTTGTTTGTTTTGTTTTGTTTGTTTGTTTGGTTTTGTTTTGTTTTGTTTTGTTTTATTCTCATTTTGTCAGAGAGAGAGAGAGAGAGAAAAAAGAGAAAGAGTGTTCGTGTGAAGATGAGAAATTGGAGGATTTTCATTTTATAAGAGAAAGCTTGAAGAGGATTGCGGTTTGACCTCAGAGGACTGGTGATACACGCTAGCATGCACACCAGCACACCTCCCACCTAGAAGACATTCTATTCTAGAAAAATGAGGCAAACAAATCCATCTAATAGATGATGACGACGACGACGACGACGACGATGATGATTATGATGATTATAACTAATTAATTTGTATAGTGCAGTATCTCAGACGAAAGGCAGATTCATTTCGCTGAACAGGAGCCACGAAGAAGTCACAAAGATGAAGAAGGAAGAACAAAGCAAAGACGTATACACAGTGTGTATATATATAGATGTGGATGTTTTATGCTCTTGCTGCTCGGAAAAATCGATGTTTGAACAGATCGATTCTGACAATCGGAGGCGTCTCTCGTCTGCAAGAAACCTGCTCTCGTGTTCGACTTCTCGTTGAGATGAAGATGCAGGTTAGAAAGTTGAGACGGACAGACGGACAGACGGACGGACAGAGAGGAAAATAAATATAATGCTAAAAGACACGTTTCATATTAGTGCCTTTGCTTTCTTTTAAAGGCATGGTGAACAGAAACACAGACAAGAGTAGTAAATAAATTCCCTTTGTTCTCAATTGTAGAGTTTCATTTGAAAGAAAATGTATGTTTACATAAATTCCACCAGTCTGTAACATATCAACCCCTGTGTGTTCACAAAAAAAAAAAAAAAAAAAAAGAAGAAAAAACCGGATGTGGTTCTTACTCTTCGCCATTGCCTTGAATCACGTGATTAGCAATCGAGTGTTAAAGATGTAGCAAGCGATGAGCAAAGTCTGAAGCTATGTCACTGTGACTGAAGAAAGGCGATCCTTCTTTTTGTTGTGTTTTTTTAACAGGGGCTTGCTGTTCATGATAATATTTTATTGGCCATGCGACGTAAAACCCTATTTATTTACCAATTGTTTATCACCAACAGGGGCAAAAATGTTTCACGAAAGGCGCTTTGATATCCTATAAACAGCAGAACAATTGTCATGTCTATTGGATTTTCCCATTACGCAGTGGCTGCTCGAAGACAAATAGAAAAAAGCCTGTCTTCCGGATATTCCCGATACTATTTCTGGATTTATTAAATGATTCACTATCAAAGGAAAACCATACTTTTCCATTCTTAACTTCGTAAATAGAAAATTTAATTTAGTAACAGGAAGATGACACACAGGAGAAAGGTTATCACAAATTAGCTGATATCGAGCGACCAGAAAATTTTTCCTAAAACGGCTGAACTTCCAGTTTCTGAGAAACGCTGTCTATTTTTAGCAACATGGAAATAATGCATTAGTAGAATTTTTGAGAAATTTCTGGGAACAGAGATAGGAGAGAACGTTCGAGACTACTCCACGTATCTTGTTCAGAACCATTCAGAAGCACACTGCAGGAAATAAAATTTCTCATCGTTTTCCGCGAGTAGCTGAACAAGAAACATTGGTCATCGATGATGAGGTCAGAGTTCGTTCTCAGTGTCTGTTGACTGTGTTCAACTGTCCCACGGTTATCATCTAAACAAAGGAAGTATGTGTTCTTGTGATTTAAATGGTGAAAAACTAGTTCGAAACCGAAAGTGATTAGAAGCAAAATCGAAAGAAAAAGTTGCTATTTGTTGTCATATTTGGAGAATATCCATCTTGTAGAACTGCGGTGCCTGAACTGTGACACAATATTGAGGAAAACTGAACTTGTACACCGTGTGAACACAACGACCCACGATGCCTGTCAAAGAATTCAACGACAACTACATCAACGTCGGCGACGATTTCGTCTGGGGCGAGAGGCAGCGGAGTCTCGATGGCGGCAAGGAGGATGTCGACATCGCCGATGATTATTCCGAGGATGAGTACGCGGTGTCCATCGTCCTGCCTTCGAGCGACTTGGTGAGAGAACACAAGGAGACGAGAGAGAGGAATGGACATCACCAGCCCCACCCGAGAGTCGAACCTTCGCCCCTCGTCACCAAGCGTCAGGTCAGCCACACCTTGGCGAAGTTGTTGCTGGTGGGTGTAGTTCTGCTCGACCTGCTGCAGCTGTCACGGCTGGTGTATGAGGTCGTCATGGTTACCAAAGAAACAACTCGAGAGGAGGGAGGAAGCCCGAGGGGGTTAGAGGACTCACCGTTCTGCCTGCCGTGTCACGAGTTGTATTTCAACGACTTCGAGGTGGAGGAGAACAAGTTTGGGTTGGTTGTCCTGCCAGGGAGGAGGGATGAGCCGAGGGTGTGCTGCACATCTCAGTACGACAATCTAAACCTGATGAGTTTAGTGGTGAGTATATGAAGTATGAATATGTTACTATTGATACATGACTGTAAGGTGAGTGGTCGTGAGACAGTCGATGGTAAGTACCTGAATGAAAGGAGGACTACGCCACAGAGAATATCTGTAAGACCAAAAGCATGCAAACCTTTCTCCTCTTCACAATTTTGAATGACACATTTGTGGTGATAAATTTATTTGGCTGACCATGCGTTTACATGTTTAACTGACTAACGGCAATAGTTTTATTATTTTCAGTACACGAGAGTTCGCTACAGCCGAGACAGGGCCCGGGGTGTCTCTGTGAGAGAGAAATATTCTGACGACGATAGAGGACAGGTCTTCGTTGGGGAATTCTTTTCTGCAAGAGACCAACCTTTGAACAGTATGCGATTCTAAGGATATTTTCCCTCTTTGTGTGACTGAACCAAAAGTAGTATCAGTTCAAATTCATAAGGACTGACTTATTTGTTATTGTTATTATGTAATTTGTGTGTACGTATGTTGCTTGAATTTTGAATTATTCTTTGTATGATTGTATGTCTTGTACATGTATGTATTGCGGAATAAAAAAGGTAGAAAAAGTAATTTCAAAAGGAGTCCTTTGCATCAGCATTTAAGCAGCATTTGCCAGTCAAATAATGTATAGATATAGTGCCAAAATAATTAATTTTTTTATATTATTATTTGCTTTGTAAACATCTTAACATGGAGATATCAAAGTCAAAACACTTTTTTCCATAAAGAAACTACTTTCATAGATTTTACGAAGAGCGTTTTGCTAATACTCAATTAATTGATAAGGAAATATCTCTCTATATATATATATTGACATATATTTGACAACAATATGGGTCACGCTTAAGAATGGTTACTATTTTTTTCTTAATTTGATCGTGTGCGTGCATGCGTGCATGTGTGGATAAAAAAGAAGGGAAAGGGGGCAATGATTACAGAAAAAGTCTGTTGCTCCCATAAGGTTTCTGATGTTAAATTATTTTCACTTCTTTTCTAGGCCCCAGGGAAGAATTTACTGTCCCACTTCAGCCTGAATATCCTGAAGAATCCGTTTCTGGAGCCAGTCTCGTCGTCTCCAACAACACAGTGGCAATACAACAGAGGGGCCACTACTACATCTATTCCCATGTTCCTTTTAAATTCTTCAACCAGTCTGTTCGCTTGACACAGTTTGTTCGTCGAGTTCGAAACGGTGGTGAAGACCTGCTGCTTGAGAATTCAGTTTTCCCGTGTGATGTAGGACATAAAAGTTGTCTCAATAGTTTCGCATCCGGGATGTTTCTGCTCGAAAAAGGCGATGCTGTCTATTTGAAAATATCAGACAAGAACTCCCTAGACGAGGCAGAACCAATCAGATTCGGTGTTCACTATGTTTAAACCAATCTTACAGCTGGGTCTGGAGATGGATGGACTGTTTGTTTGTGGTTATATTTCAGAAGAAAAAAGAACCGACAGAAACCCATTGTGACAAATGCGACCACACCGTGTGAACAATGAGGATGCGTGAACGAGCTCCAGGCGGGCGCAGACTAAAATGTAGTGACACCCCATCCTATTCTTAAGAAACATCAAAATGGAAGTAAAAATTACGAAGGAAAAAAGAAAATAAATGAAAAAAGGGATGGAAAATCAAGATGGTCATTTGTCATTTGAAAGTTTTCTCCCTGGTGTAAAAAAAAGTTACAATTTTTACCCTGAAGTTGAAAAGGTTTCGCAACAAGGTGGTTTTTTCATTTCAAAGAGGGCAGCAGGAGACAAAGTGTCTTCTCAAACTAACCTATTCACCAATACATTTGTCTTCAGACAGATTAACTTTTATGGACTGTTGCAAGTCACAGAAAAAAGAATAAATAACATTTTGTTTCCATTTTTCCCGATTTTGAACACTGATGAAAATATATTGTCATCTGGAGAGCGAAGAACATCAGAATTACCAATTTTAACTGGGATGAAAATGGGGAAGAATCATTAGATATCCTTTTGTAGTCAATCTAGAAAATTATCTTTTGGTGTTTAGTGTATGATAATGTGAACTAAATTAGATGGTACTAGGTGATGGTTGTGTGAATTAAGTGCTTATTTATTTGTGTGATCGATCGAATGTGGTTGTAGAAAACAAAAACTGCTCGATGAGTGAGTATAGTTATCGTATAATACGTAAAAATAAATACCACATAATTAGTATAATGGTATACAATGAGTGTATTTTTCACGAGTAAGTGTATCCTTTAAATAGTGAGTTCAATTATCATGATTATAAATATTTTACAATTAATATAAACATATCACACAATGAGGTAAACACACAAGAGTGGTCTGAGATTAATACATTGCAATGTAGAGAAATCTTTCTTTGTATATAAATGTTTACCTCTTGATTGATTAAACACAGAAAGTTATAAACTAGGATATCTGTGACTGTAATTTGAGACTGAAACTTTGAGCTTTTTAACATCTGACCAACTGAGATTATTTTATTAGTATTATTAGTCAATAGTTAACGAGAGAAAGCTTTCTTTATGAAACAAATAATTTTGTTTGTGATGATTAAAATTGTTCATTTTTGATTTTGGGTTATTAGGATCATTCTCATATAAGTAAAAGATTTGTACATAAATGTAGAATGTAGCAAAGTGCAAGAGCGTCTCGTCCAAGTCATGGGAGTGCTGGACAATATCTCAACGAGGGCTGCATCACTACATAATTAAGTGAGTTTTTTTTCTCACACAACTCCAGGTGTATGTCAAGAGTGCCCTCGATCACCTCTGGTGTTTAACATCATCTTGTAGAACATCATGCGCAAAACCCTCCACAACCACCACACTTCCATTTCCATTGGTGGAAGGCTGAGTTACAACCTGTGCTTTGCAGACATCAGTCTGATTGAAAAGCGAACAGTAAGACCTTACCAACAGACCGAAAGTAGAGTTTAAAAGCATATGGAATGGATACCAGTATTGACAAAAGTAAAGTCATGATCACGAAGAAGATATCTACATGAACTTAAAGAGAAAACAGCTTTAAGTACTTCTACCCAAGCTCTCCAAAGATGGCAGCTCCACATCCTCATCAGGATCGCGACAGCATTGCAGCCATATCATCAGATTTACTACGAAGTGCAATCTATACCCCGGCTAGGAGTACCGATCTTGCTGTACGAATGTGAAAGATTACTGGAGAGAAGAATCCAGCCATTCTGAAGGAGATTGCTCCGAATCTCGTACAGAGGACATAAAACCAACGACTTTGTACAAAGCACGGTCGCCATGGTCCTCGTTAATGACAACATTCAAGCGTCGTAAACTGGTCTGGTTTGACCATGTAACCCTTCACGACACCTTATCAAAGACTATTCTTCAAAGTACCCCGTAGGGTGGTCGATGTCCTGGTAGCAAGAGGAAGAACTGGCTTATGAACGTGAAGAAGTGGACTGGTTGTCCTGCTCAGGTCCTGCTCAAGGTGGGCGTGGGCGGTGTCCATGTGATTCTTCAACTTCCGGCACTTGTCCAGGGATGACTAACTGAACGTCCTTAATATCATGGTATTTCTAAACTTTATACACAAATTTCTTCTCTGTTAACAACAGTGCGCCGAGCAGAAAGACGAAAAAAATGTCCTGAAAAAAGTGGTCATCAAAATGAGAGGATAAAAGAGGATAGAAGAGGATAAGAGGATAAAATCCAAGACTGTTTCGGTTTTAATAAAAATGTCATTAGTGTTGCTATCTTCATCATTATCGACAACTCTCTCAATCCCTGGAATTTCCAATCACTGAGAAAGTCCATGTTATAAGATTAGAGAGAAAAAGTGTTCGTACAGGGCTCCTTTTCCTAGCCATCGGCAGTTTATTTATCGGTAAAATTACTACACTGGATGAAGGATTAGCGGGTTGAGTTCACCCGATAAACTTCATGTTTATGAGCCACTTGGCTGAAGTTGTCTGACTGTAACTATCGGGAATTTAAAAAAAAATATACGGTACGTTTGCGCATGTGTTGTTTGGCAAAAGAAAAGCAAACAAATAACACGAAAACAATTGTAAACAATCTAAGCAAGAATAGAGTAGAACGTCCAGTTTATTCATTTTGACCTGGTGGTGCTCCTCGAGCAATTATAAGACAGAAAATACTGGATCCTATCCGACAGCATGGGGTCGGCAAAGAATCTGCTAATGTCTTTTTGTATGTTATTCAGGGTGGCTGTGTCAGACCTAAAAGCCAAAACACAAAAATAAAACAGATGGCCACAAAAACGATGGGACCAAGAAGATATGTCAGAATTAATGACTATTCATATGATGTCTGATATTTTGAATAGTTGCAAATGTAAAAAAAAAAAAAAAAAAAAAAACACACACACACACACAAAAGGTTGTAAGTTTTTTTGAACATTGTTTTTTTATTTCGGTAAAACAACTTTGAGGCATTTTTAAAGATATAGATAGCTCTTTTGGTCGTCGACCGCGTTTGAAGAACATGAAAGACAGGAAAAAACATTTAGTGTTGAAATTTATGCATCCACGTATTTACACACACTCACCCACACACACAGTGATACACCCTGACACTCAATCTCTCTCTCTCACACACACTCAGTCACACACACACACACATACGCGTGTGTGTCATGCTTTGTGCAATGCTGACAGTGGTTAGGCCAAAGAGCGGACCCCATCATCGCTAACAACTTGAGAACCGGAGCGAATGGACCCCCTCTTCCGGAAGTACCCGAGAGTGTCATGGTCAGGTGGGCGTGGCTTGAACATGACGATTGGGCAGCCGGCCAGGCAGCCCACCAGCAGCAGGGTCCCTACCAGACACACACCATAATACGACAGATGTAGAAGTGTTTTAGTATACAAGAGTTGAATCACAACTGCTACAAGTTTGTCCACATCATTCATAAGATTTACAGTTTCTCTTCTCTTCCATGTGTAAACTTTGTTCATCACCTCTCTTTACAGCAATGTTAATGTTCTATAATGGCAATATGTAAGTTGTTGTTTAAGGGTATATCACGGCTGATAGTATGTAAGAACCTTTTCTCTCTCTCACACACACAGAGTATAGATGCCAAACCCCGCCACAAGACCATCCGACCTTTCACATCGACCTGTCGATCAACGGTTCTTACCGCAAAAGAAATAAACATGTCCGTAGTTGCCAGTAGTCCCAACGATCACACCTGTTACAGTGAGAAGAGAATTAAAGATAAAACCCATCTCCATCAACAGTCAAATTATTGTTCTCTCTATCCCTGTCTCCCTCAGACCCATCCTCACACCTCTCTGAACTGCAAGGGAACTTCAACGGTCTAGACTTTGTGGATAAAACTGAGTAGAAGACACATTTTCCCCAAATATTTGTGACTCCAAGTCTTCCATCTTGTTCACCTGTCGGCTCTGTCACTAAGGCCTTGACAACATAAATAAAATAATGTACAATAAGGATGTGATACCTGGAACGAAAGGATGGCATTCACCTGGAGTTGGGTTTTACAATCATCAGAAAAAAAAATGTACTCATTTCTGCTCACACACAGGTTACTCAGTGTTAACTCTGATGATCTTCTCGACACGTATCACAAACAAGCTACATCAAGCACATGAGTCAGGTGTCATCACCGCCATCTTGCGTTTCACTTACCTGCTAAGACGGGGCCAGCCAGGCAGCCCACTCCCAAACCGAAACTGATGAACCCGAAGCCAAGCGCGATGTTATCGACGCCGATGAGCTGGATAATGATGATGTTGATGGACGACACCAGACCTCCGGCGTACAAGCCGAAGAGTCCAGAGTAGACGAACTGGCCGCTGGTGGAGGAGGCGTAGAGAGGTAGAGTGACTGTCAGCGCTCCACACAGGCCCAACAACCCAATGTGCATGAGTTCGGGACCTGACAAAACAATCACTTTTTTTCAACTACAGTCAGGACCTTAATTTCACTATTTTAGTGGGTGGGTTGAATATTTTCACAGATAGATGGGACAGAAAGACTAAACATCAAAAATAAAAGTTGAAAAGTTATTTTTCCTTTTGATTGTCCTTCTGTCATTCATCTTGGCTTGGTGCCAAGATTTAATGTCACTGACACATGTCATTATCTTTATGTTATAATCATAGTGTGAAGTGTGAACAAGTCCTCACCCACACTGGAGTCGCCAGCTACGAAGCCAGTGATGAGGCGCGAGACGATGCTCCCGGCGCCCATGACCGTCATGAGCAGCGCCGCCTGGATAGGTGGCGTCCCCTCACTAATGGCGTAGGAAGGGAGGTAAGTGAAGACTGCTGCTTCCCCGAAGTACCACATGAAGCAGGAGAACATATAGAGAAGAAATGCCGGATTCTTGAGGATTCGGAACGCGTCTAGACAGCTGCAATTAAACTAAGCATATAAACAACATTACGGGCTAGAAGATGCTTACAAACCACGTGGTACCTCCGTCACTACCTGCCTCCCTCTACCCCCTCGACCTATTTTACCTATGCACCCTCCATAAAACAAAGTAAAATACTGCTCTCATATTTGGTGTGGATTTTGCAACACAAGAAACATTTCTAAACAATAAACTAGCAGACAGGTAGCCTAACTGCAAAACTTAAGGGTTTACCTTTAACCCCAAATTAGCATAAACAATCTACAGGAACATCAAAGATGTCCGCGTGTGTATGATATTCCATAATATTCCTCAAAACTAATATGTAGGTATATGCTTGTTTTCTCACCCAAAATTAAGTGACTGAGAGCAATACCTGGCAGCAGGTGGCGCCCTCTGGTGGCCTGTCGTCAGTGCGGATGCTGAGGGAGCTGCGGGACAGAGGGCGGCCGATGTCACGGAGGATGTAGGAGCTGTAGAGTCGCCCCCTGGTGGACACGTTCTCTATGCTGCTGACGTAGGAGCACTGGCTGTACAGCCGTTGACGGGACTGAAAGTGCCAGTCCAGCCGCGAGTGAGTGTCCGTCACGTCACCTGACGTCACATTCACTTCCGGTACGTGATAGTTGACGACTTTGTCTTCAGGAATACCGTACAGCAACTGTCACGAAAGACACGTCACAGGGGGCGTAAAATAATGGAAAACACCTGTCGGGATACGAACCGGTAGATTTACAACTGAAAAACACTAACTAGAGAAAAATGCTTTGATGTTTCCAAGATATGATTACACACATGGCTCCATTCTCACTCTGTCTCTGTGTGTGTGTGTGTGTGTGTGAAAAAATGAGAGTGTGTGTGTGAGAGAGTCCCGACAGCACCTGCGACTTCTGCGTCTCGCTCTGCGCATCCTTGTCGCGCAGGATGTTGAAGGTGGAGGCGCCCAGCACGTTCCCCAGTCCTCCCACGCTGGGCAGAGTGGAGGCGCTGGCTAGCATGATGGAGTCCATCTTCCAGTTCTTCTCCAGAACCATCCGCCCACCCTCCTCCCGCTTCAGCTCCATGGATGATGGCCTCATCACCATCCCCACCACGGCCAGCTGCAGACCTATTGCACCCATGATCAGGTACGTGCCGCCCAGCCCATAGCTGTCCAGCAAGGATCGGATGATGGGACCACCTGTAAAGACAACAAAGGGACACCACTGACGCGTACCATCGTCTTCTGACTCCTCATCACTATTATGGGCCTTAGTTTTCGTGGAATAAACATTGTTAAAACGTTAGCCATGTTGGTCATAAACATTGAATACAATATTAACATCAATCATGCTAGTAAGAAAAGGAAGTTGACTCACCAACAAACATGCCAGTGCTAGAGCCAGCAGCCACAACCCCGGATGCAATGCCCCGATAACGCACGAAGTAGTAGCCGGAGCTGACGAAGATGGGGTTGAGGGCCATGCCCATCCCCACACCTGGCAACCAACCAGTGGATGAAATGTCCAGTCACCTTCAATTCTTTACACAAAAGGTAACATCACATCCTAAAGCTGCATGGGAAATAATACTGGGCAAAGTAGTTCTTACAAATTTTCTGCTTCACTTATAGTTCAGGATAATTATACTGCTCAATTACCTGATTAAGATTACTAATCTGTCATCATTCTGTGAAAAGCCTTGCTTAATCAGTTGCAGATCAAACAAAACAACAATGAAGGTGTAATTCTTCTAAGTGGACACCAGAGAGTCGATTAAAAAAAAATTCATAACAAAATATAAGCCAAAGTTCTGAAAAAATAAAACAAAAAGTATTCAAATCTGTTCCAAATAAAAAGTCACTCGGCAGTGACAAACTTTTTAAAAAGAATAATAATGAATGCTTGGGCTACTTCAGGAAAAATTTCTGATTTTTTAAGACCCTAGCGATGCATTAATGCATTAAAGCCGCAAATATCTTATCAAAAACAATTTTCCCCAAATAACTTCCTGATGCCTCGGGAAAAAGTCTCTACCTTTCCTGATAAATCAGATGCTCATACTTTCGGACTCACCTTCCCCGCCTCCCCAGACGGACTAATGTGGCAACATGATCTCACCTGTGATTAAGCCGTAGGTAAGAATGAGGTGAGCCACAGTTCTGGAGAAGGACGCTCCGACCATTCCGATGCAGATGACGAGGCTGGCAACGAGAATAGTCCGCCTGCTTCCGATGTAGTCCCTCATGACACTGGCGAATGGTCCTTTAACAGGTTAGAAGGTCAGTGTGTCACAAGAAATAACATTTATGCCTGCTGGCAGTTTTCAACCATCTGACATAAACCCAGTAATTTTGTTCCAGAGACAAAGAAAGAAAAAGCAAATATTTGAATGTCGGGTAAAGCGAATAAAAATCACATGCTTCATAAAATAAACAGTATAGTCCAGTATTCTTGGCATCATATGTCACGGGGTTGTTATAAATGTACATATGACACTTTTACAGAATTGGAATAGTTATCATTGATAGAACCTTAGCTACAGAATCAACTATTAACGATCAAAGGTCAGTCAGAAGCTTCTCTTTGTCTGTGTGACCCAAAGTCGTGTGCAACTGAGAATTTATTCTGACATGCATCACGGCGAAAAGGGAATGGTTAAAAATGCAAATAAAAGCAGCGAACAGATAATTGTCCAAAATAATAAACATCACTGTTATTCGTCAAGAAGGACAAACACCACCGCTAATTGTCAAAAATAATAAACACGCTACAAGAGCAACAAACACCAGTATTCTGTGTCAAGAATGCTAATTGTCAAGAATAACAAACACCATTAGTTAGATAATTTGCATAGTTTGCTGAATGTTTATGCATAATCCACGAGGTCTTTTCCACTCAATGGTGCTGCGATTGAACGAAAAGAATAAAACAAACAAACAAAAATGTTACGAAACTTCGGCTCCGCGAATCGTAAACAGCTCTGTTTCAAAACCAAACAGCTCGATCGCAAGTCTAAACAGTTCTATCTCTAATTTTGTGTTTGTCATCAGGAGACAAAAAGATTAGCACTCAGGCATAATGCAGTTCATTCTGTTGTAGAAAGGACAAATAAACAAGAAAAAAAGAAAACTGTCACAAAAGACTCAGTATTTCCCAAACTCACAAAGACACCATGCTTGACTTGTAATTGATCCTATTTCCCTTTTTAAAAAAAAATATTGATCATAAATATCGTCAGCAACTGACATCTTGCCACAATATTATTAAATATAATAAAAAATCTTATATAAAATTTTATATTGATAGCATACTGCCTCACCTGACAAGCTGATGATACACAGGTGAGTGGCTCCCACCCACGCCGTCTTCTGGATGTCAGGCTCGATCGCCTCCAGGATTTCCGCTTGCAAGATGCCGTGGAGAAGGCGAAGGTGCCGTAGATGGTCATGCCAAGGTAGGACAGCACCAGCACCACCCACGCCCATCCCCGGTCCACGTCCGGACCCAACAAGTTCCGTAACTCTTCTTCGTCGTCGCCCATGTTGTCGAGGTCCTTGGCGTCTAGGTCGTGGTGGAGGTGGTCAGGACCCTCCGACCAGCCCAGCTCTGAAGTGACATCATAGTTCCTCAAAAAGTCTTGCAAGGTCCTCCCGCCGTCAGCGATAGGCTCCTTGTTCTGACCCGCCTTGTCTTTCGTCAACAACGCGCTCACATCATCGCTGCTGTCGTCGCCAGTCTCCTCTTTAACAGGTTTTGTCTCGCTGCTCGCCAGTAGCTTCAACACAGCATCTTCCACTGCTCGGGTCATTTCCGGGCTGCCAGTCTCCGTCTGACCACCTGCTTTCTCGTCGATGGAAGTTTCTTGACCCGCTTCCACTGGCCTCTCACCTCCGCTCACCTCCATCAGACCCACGATGCTGTCTAAACCCTCCTGACAGTTGCTAGGCAACGTCACGTGACAAAGGTCATGTGACTCCCCATGGTCTGGCTCTGCAGATGCGCTTCTTCTTCCGCTAGTTTGTTTGCGTCCTCGGGAACAACAACTTCCACATCTTCCGCAAATGTCACCTGCTTTTCGATTTTCGCGGGTAAACATTCCCCTCCTTCCTTCTTCGATGGATTTTCTTCACTGGCAGTACCTTCTGACTGAACATTGCTTTCCCCAGTCACTAGACTTTCTGAAGCAGTGCAATCAGTACTTTCATTAGCTCCGGATCCCTTTCCCGATAACTGATTTTCACTGAAAATTTCAGCTTTATCGGAAGTCGTGCTACCTGGACAGCATGCTGTGGGGCTGTTCGAAGAACAGTTACTGTCAGGTGCTCCTTGACCCTCGCAGGCCCCATATTTACTCTGTGTCTCCAAATTCGGTGAAGTGGAATCGGTATTGTCCATCTTATTTTCCTGGACATCATCGATAAATGTCACCGTCTTCTTCTCAAGAGAAGCCTCGGTTTGATCATGACCTTCTGGAAGTCCCCTGTCTTCAGCGGAGCCTGACTTCAAACATGACTTGGGTTCTCCAACGACAAGACTATCGTGATTTGGAAACCCATTTAATATATTTTCCATTTTCCTTTTGTTTTGAGGACAATGGAGATAAAATTCCTTCGTTAGTGATCACATCTTTATATTCTTTCTCCAAGAGTTATTTTAGTCCGCTTTTCTTGCCGGCGGTTATTAACCGATTTCTGAAGCAGAACACGAACCTGCAAGAAAAAGTTATTTCAACTGAGTTGTTTCAACAAAGAGCTGGTTCACAAAGTATCAAACCAACAAACATTTTCCCAATTATTTTATATACTTGTTGAAGTTACTGGTGTGAATATTTCCATGCACAGTCAAGTCCACGAGAGTTATAAACGGAAATGGATGGTTTTCCGTCCTGTTTAAGTAACCTGCAGCTTGAGAAGCGAACACACAGTCGTCATTACAGTGGAAGATTGGGTGACCTGCTTTCTCAAACCTCTGGTGGCTCGTCAACTGATGGCTGCAGAGTCGCTGGGTGCAGAAGCACACACATACCCGGGTGGCAAGCACTGATAATATCGCTGCATTCGTGTCGGCCTTTGATATTTCACTTTTATCGGTCATAACCAGCGTTTGGTATTCATCTGCAATCCTCATAAAAGGCACACCAGGGACTCATTTTTAACCTTCCAAACAAGCCGACATGTCACAACATCGCCGTTAAACATCCACCCCGCTGATAGCAGCTTACCAGTTGTTGCCATGGCTACATTGTCAGGACGCAGGTGACAAACAAGTTACAGTGTGATAAACAACCATGTACTCCGTGTTGTGAGCGAATGTCGCGGGGTTCGGAATCCATGCTGGCAATGTGATCGACGCGAATGTCGCTACTGGCCTTGACGAATGTTTTCATCCTTCACCCGGTGCTATTGAATACCTTGTTGATCACACCACCTGTATGATGTCATAAGAAGCTATTAGAAGAAGAAATGAAGGTTGCAAACTGGTGTGAGTGGGGATTTGTACAGAGAAATATTTTGTTCTCGTCGGAAAATATTTCCCAGGGGCCACGAGTCTCACAGGCCACCAGTCTACGAAAACAATGGTAGAGGACTGGACCTTCCATACTGGCCCTCGGCGAAAAATAAATATCCACTCTATCTAAAGCTCCTCTCCCTTTCTTCCAAACAAGTGATGTTAGCCCTCGACTGGTGCTGGTTCTTGTAATATACTTCTCATTGCACCTACTACTAGCAACAGTAATAAAAAAAAAATCGGAAAACAGATATAAACTCGGTTTTCCATTCTGTGCACGTCCGGCCACTGTTAATCTCTCCCCAGATTACCTCCCATGCCGAGCATTTGAGGTGGCTTATCGACACTTTGTGATAACACTAGGATTTAGTGATTGCCGGAAGTGTTATACGAGACTTGACTCGAGCCCCAGTGTCTTCATGGCAGTAGGACATCAAGATGGAAGACAGAAAGAGGAGGGAGGAGTGGCGTAGGACTGAGACAGCTGGGGGTGCAGGTGGGTGAGAGGACGAGAGACATGAGGGACCCCTTCTTCAGATTTTTAAGGGGTCCCTCTTCTTCACCCAAATTTGAAGGTTCCCCTGGGACCCCATTGACAAAAATTGAAGGGGTTCTCCGAACTTTTAATGCGTACTGTACGAATTTTTGCGTAAGCAGAAGACCTGCTAAAGCTATTATGGAACTGCTATTCTTGTTTCTATAAGCTTGTTTTTATGTTGAAAGAAGCAGACCCAGGACAACGACCCTCGCAAAATGAGAACTATGTCAATATGCATCAAATGTAGAATAAAACAGAAGTTAGGGTACTGAATTTTTGGTAAATCCTTAAATATATCCAAATTTTTAATCATTGTGCATTGGTTTACATTTAAATTACATAAGACAGACTTGATCAGCTGTGGTATATCAGTGCCATTAGAGACACTCTAAATAATTTTGGTTTATTGTGGATTTGGGGACATAAAAAACTGTGACTCAGTTTCAGCTACTTTAAGGAGAAAACTATAAAACTTATTTGATCAGCAGACACGTTCTAAAACAGGAAACAGGGAACTTAAAAAATTTATAGAATGTATCAGAAGTTTATTGCATGCAAAAAAAATCTTCAGAGCAGCAAACAAAAACCTCCCTGTACAAAAAGAGCAAAATAGTAATGTGCCGAAAGATAAATGACAATGTTAAAAAAAAAAGACCTAAATGATGACTGGGACGACTACCACCACATTTTTCAAAAGACAAAGATGTAATTTGATTCCACTGGAAAAGTCCAAACAGGTCTGAGTTTGAATGATGCTTGACAGCACTAGCAGAAACATATTTACACGAACCTAATAAAATTTACAAAATTAAAATTGTTAACTCTCGGCGAAAAAAGAATAAAAACTAAGATTATTGATTTTACTGTCAGACGACATTTAATTACACATTTATGTAATTTATTCTGGACGCTTTTCTTTCTTTTGTGTTTCTGACAGGATGTCCCTCAGACTTCTATGTCTTCAGTGATTATGGAAGGTCCCTATGATGTCCCATGCCACTGTGACACACTGAGGCCACAGCTCTGTCAGTCCCAGCTTGTATAGTGGCCACAGTCACAGAATGTGTAAAGGTCTGTGGGCCTGTGTCACCTGGGCAGGGTCCAGTGCAGATGGAATAGTTTTCTGGTGGGGTCATTTGGTCATCTGATAGCCTGTTGTGTTTGCTTTGCTGTAGGGCAGGGGCTGGTGAAATGTTTCCGCCAAGGGCAATTTTGATATTGAAAACATTATTTGCAGAACGTACAAAATTATCAACTTAAGAAATAGTTCGATTTTTATTTTTGCCAGAGTGTGTTAGTAGCATGTACAACTCCAGCCTGCCTGACACTGACTGTCCCACCTGCCGGGCTTTCCTCACCCCTGCTGTAAGGAATTGTCTGGTTTGGCTATTCTAGACGGCTGCTAGACCTGACAAATTTGTCTGCCTGCTCGTTTCCTGATAGGCCGCAGTGTGCGGGGATCCAGTGGACAGTCGTGTTCATGCGCAGAGAGTGTGAGAGAGTTGCTCAGTATACATTATATACAGAACACTCTAGATGTTCTCAACATTTCTGTATTGTGCATGATTAACTGTACATAATACACTTTGTTTTAATTCCCCTTTCCAAATAGTTTTATTAAACCGTGAGTGAAGAAGATGGTCGGAAAAACATGATACTTTCCCGAAAGTCACATACTGCAATTAGAGTAAGAATAAAGTAAACTGCTTTCAAAATATTCAACACAGTATTACACACTGTGCAAACTTCAGAGAAACCAACGGTTTTAATTTGGAGAAAAAATACCTCAGAGATAGCTAGCAAAGCAAAGTGTACCAATTTGTGTTCTCTCACCTGAATTCCGTAATATTCACACTCACCAACTTACCTATTGACCCAGCATAAATCTCTGAGTCAGTCATTAAAACCAATTTAAACTTGACTGGTGGAGACTTCAAATGAAGTTTTCAAAGCCACCATCAAGTCTGTCACCCAGTCATGCAAAGCACGTGAATGGCGGGCATTGAAAAGGCGTGTTGAACTCTGTAGTTCAGTCATGCAAAATAAATAAGTTCCACTGGCGGTGCATTGAAATAAACTTTTTAGAGACACGATCAAATCTGAGATTCAGCCATGCAAACGCTCGACTGGCGAGGCATTCAAATGAAGTTTGAATGAAGAGGAAGGTTGTGGAACAAACAGTAGAAAGAAATAGGTGACCTACATTCCTCTCCCCGATATTTTTCTCTTCGCCATGCTCTAACATCGTTAAATAAGGCTTTCATGTATCATAAAAGATTTTCAAAAAGACATCGTCGGCTGTAATTCCCAAATCACCTCGGGTATGTGACAGGGGGTGTCTTACACCAGATAAAGGACATCGCACACGGGCGACACAGCAACAGTATCACTGTGCCTGCATCAACATCAGTGAAGAAAAATTGATGAAGAACAGACAGCAACCCAGTGCCATCATGATAAAGAACCATCTACAACAGCAGCGACATCTCTTCCATCGTCATCGACTTTCAGACATTTTATCGAGTCTGGCGCGAGGGGTCATGGCGTGCAGTGCAACAATTTCACATCCAAGCCAGTCTCGTTCATGTCATCGAGGTGGTGTAGAAGAGCTGAGGGCGGAGTACTAGTAGGCAACCACAAGAAACTTTCTTATCCACAAAAGTGGGCGTCTGTCAAGGGTCTGTCTGTTCAGCATTTTTACAACCCTCACCCTTCCATTTCTCGCGGTGGGAGGCCGATGTACATCCTACGCTTGGCAGACGACATTGATTTGATGGCAGCCACCGACAGCCAGCTGCAGGCCTCACCAACAGGCTGTTCAACAGATATGGAATGGAGACCTGGACTGGTAAGAGCAAATTCATGGTTAACACCAACGGGAAAGCTGATATCTACATCAACAGAGTTCGAGGATATGAAGAGGTATAAGTACTGAGAAGCTACCCTTTCCAAAGAGACATCTACATCAAGATGGCGACAGCACCCAGCGTAATGTCCAGGCTGAACAGAATGTGGCACAGCAAGACCATCAGGTTTGCTACCACCTACAGATTATACAGATTTCTGTAATTCTAACCCTGCTATACAGACGTGAGACATGGACTTAGCTTGCCAGTACACGGGAAAATCCGGGTATTCAAGAGTATGTGCCTGAGGGAGACTTACATAAACCAGTGACCTCTTTTTACGGGTCACGGTCGCCACCCTTATAAAACGCCAGATTGAACTTCTCGCAACAGTGAAGATCTGGTTCAGTCATGTGACCCAGCACAATACTAAAACTGAAACATTGGAGGGTGGTCAACGTCGAGGTGGAGAAGAACTGGCTTGCAAATATAAAGAAAGAAAAGGACTGACCCCCCGGTCAACTGACCTAACCGGCGATTCTCGTCCACTACCTCGTCTATCCCCACCCTTACGACCAGTACCCACAGACCAACATAACCGTTAGTCAACTAGTACCAGTCACGGGATGAGTGAAGGACTGAGAAAGGACTCAAAGTTCCTTGCCCACATCATGAAAGTGGGATCCTGATCCTTTCACCTTTACCGACCTTAGCCTCATTTAAAGAGGCAATGCCGCTTTTTAAATCCTTTGTTGTTACTAAACTACATGCTGAACTAATCAAAAGTGTATAAACACTTCACTGGTTGTGAGAAAGCAAGCATGTAGTGCAGGATCAGATCCTGACACCACCCGCCGCAGGTTTATGGAGTTCGAGTTTCTAGTGGATGAGGTTCACAAGTGAAGATATACAGCGACTGTCAACAGCCCTCGGGCTACTTTGAAAAACGGTGATGGATGTACTGAACTCCAGTCTCACCTGCGATTGTCTTGGCTGGTCTAATCAATGATTTCGCCACCTGGACCCACCCCTGGCTGTACTGCACAAGCAACTAACTTAACAAGTTACTAACCCAGTAATGTGCAGAGAACTTCAGGTGCGAAAATAAAGTTTGCACTCGGTGACACCATCGACTAACGGTATCAGTTTGTTGAAATCCAAACCGCTTTCATTATCTCATTCATCATATGATCTCTTGTTTGTTGGTCAACAATTCTTTCTTGAAGCTGGGTGTGATGATCGCTTTTAAAACTGGTTTTAAAACCGAGCTGTTTTAAATTTAGAAGAGAGAATTATATTTGATGATGATGATGATGATGATGTCGCTGTAGTTCAAGGAGATGTCATGTGGACCCTAAAGCTGCTCTTATTAGTTCATCGGTTGTACTCATCTAAAAAAAGCAAATTATTTTGTTTTATTTTTCTTTTTTTTACGGACGGACTAGACTGACTAGATTACCACCGAGGCAACCACACCTGCGTGTATTGCGGAGCTCGTGTGGGTCGAGAATACACCTGGCACAGGTGATACACGATTCAAACAATTATTATTAACGACAGGTGACAGATGTTCAAGCGAGACACACACAATTATACTTCACCTCCCCCACTTTCCCTATCATAACAAACCTTTATATCTCGGGGTTTTCTACAGGAAAAGAAATGATGAAAAGAAATTATTTCATGCTCAGTCTTCGCAGACACACGTACACACGAACGCACGCATTTATAATTAAAAAAGGAAAGGAATTTATTTGAACCGAGACTCCGATACTGAATAGCTCCGATAACTACGATAACTGCACATGCAGTGAGGCAGACACGCCTACTCAAGCACCGCGCGCACACAACACGCAGCGCGTGCACGCGTATGTAGGTCAAGGGTCAGCCTGTCGTGACCCCGTAACTACACGGACAGTGCCTTGGGGTCGGCTGTGCCTTGTGAGCTGTCAGGCGTTGCGTGTTGCTGTCTTCACAAAGACATGACAAGGAGACCATAATATTATTATCTCCATATCTGTAATAATCTGTCTTTTGTGTCACAAACACTCTGTAGGTGGTTGTTCCACCTGCCGTCGTCATGACAACACGCAGACTACCATGCTGGAAATTACTGGCTATAAATAAGCCTGGCATGGCGGTTGTGTGCAGTTGTGACCGTAACACACACAGAGAGATCACACACACAGATCACACACACACACGACACACCATCAGTGATCAATGTTGTACTCACACGACAGTGTCGCCCCCACACATGACTACGTCCGGTGCCCCACTCACTTCTCTGGCTCCACCGACCCCACAGCTACGATCTCCGCCACGTACTACGTTTCCAGCGAAGCTTCTCGACATTCGTTGCCTGCATTATTGGCACAAGGCGGCGCAGACGTGTTGCTGTCGACCTGAGGCTGGTCAATGGCGGGCAACGTACTTGCCGCCCGGTGTCAGGGCAAAGTTGTCGCCTGGGAAATTTGAGTGCTTCGGAATTTTCATTATTTGCTTTTTTTTTTTTTTTTTTTGGTTTGTTTGTTTGGTTTGTTTTCTTTGCTTGTTTGTTTTTGTTTGTTTGTTTTTGTTTGCTTGTTTTTGTTTTTGTTTGTTTTTTGTGTGTGTGTGTGTGGTTTTTTTTTTTTTAGTTTTTTTTTTTATTGTCCCTCTTATGAAGCGTCCTGCAACCAAAGATCGAGGTTATCTCGACACAGGTTTTCTGCCTTTGTTGGTTAACATCCAATCTTTCTTCATCCTCCATTTCAGAAATGGTAGCTGTACCTGCCAAGTCTCGCAAACTGCACATATCGTAGATAAAACATTATCAGAGAAAGTAGTAATACTTTTATTGTTGTATTTGGCTCAAAGTAAATGCTTCACAGCACAATACTATGATTGTAAGTGTTAGTCTCTTTCACTGCTAGGACATTGTTTATAATATATATCAGCAGAATCTGGCGATGTAGGTGGAGTGTGTTTGTTTTATCATTGATCACATAAACATTATTTATCCCACCCACACCAAAGTTGGCAGGGATATTCGTTTTGAGCACCTATATGGCCCAGGCAATGTTATGTATGTGTAGGTTGCTCAAGATCATGTTTTCTGTGCTGTGGTAATGACACACACCTACGCAGAAGAAGTTGCGACATACCTTGGCTATGCACTAAAAAAAGGACAATGTCATAATTTGAAAGAATATTCTGTCAGTGCTTCGAACAGAGATTAATGGCAGAAGAGAGGTTGGGTAGGGGATGGGGAGGAAGAATCCAGAGACGCAGTTGCAGAGAAATAGAGAGAGGGGGGAAGAAGTCCGCAAGGTAAGTAGGACAGTGGGGAGGGATATAAAAAGAAATGGGGGAAAGAGAGGATCGAAAGCAAAACAGCAATTTTTTTTATCTCCACTTTATACGAAATGTCGTGGCCCTAAATTAGCTAAAAGAATACTTTTGCCACACTAAATGAAACTCTTTCTGCATGATTTGCGTAAAAATGGGTTTGCAGTGGGAGTAGAATTTGTAAGAACCTCGCACACAAACGAAGCCAGTGGCGGTTGATTAGTTGGTTATTTTTTTTATTTTATTTTATTTATTTATTTTTATTTTTTGCTTGCTTTTTTTATTAACTCAGATTAATTTGGAGGAAAATTGCTTCCACTTTGAGGAGGATAAAACCAGGTATGCGAAGTAAACTCCCGATGGCCGTTCCGAGACAAGATCTGAACCCAGGAACTCTGGCTGCAGTAGTAACAAACGTTTTAATCACTACACTACCGGTGACCCTTTGAACCCAGTCACCCGCTTGCACCCTGTGATTATTTTAAAAGGTGGGACGCAACTCAGGCAGGTCTCGTGACATTTGACATAAACTGTGTCAGACATTGCAATCTGCTTCTTACACACGACATGTTTACTTTGGCAGGTCGGCAAAACTGTAATAGCATGGCAACATCGCTACAGACTTCATTTTGTCAAACAGGTGAATCGCAAAGCTGCTGACATCACTCCCACATCACTCCACTCTTTTTTAGGGGGGGTTGTGTGTGTTAGGTCCCTCCCTAAGTCACGTGTTACAGTTTGTTTTCTTTTGCGAAAGAGCCCGCGAAAACCACCCTAACCCTCCTTGAGTCACCCCGATGTTGTATTTTAGAAGCGATTGTCAGAGATCGGGTGGGACATGATTCAGCATTTATCATTTATCATTTCAGACCAGCTTACCATTTCACTTTTAACTTTGATTAAAAAAACATGGCTCAAAAAATTAAACTTTGCTTAAGTGAGCTTCCCTGTGAGAAAGAAACAAGAGAACACACCTTTGAATTACACGAATAAAGAAAATTCAAGGTTTATTTATTTATTTCACTTTATTTTTATTTTTTTTTTTTTTACCTTGTGGATGTCACATCGCCACTCAAGCTTGAGACAGTTACACATTCTTTCATTCAATATTCAACCACTCATCTGTCATCGAAAGAGCTCTGTCATTACAAATAAAGAACTCGATCCTGAACTCGGCCCCCCAGCGGGCTTTCATTGAATTAACTAAACCTGTTCTTGTTCTCAAATTTCTCCTTTCCCCTAACTTAATAATCCCCTACTTCATTCTCTCGCAATCAGACCATCACAGGAATGTCATAGGCGCTCATTCATTCCCAATACAACTGCTTCTATAAATGTTATTATTTATACATGTAAGACACTATCAATTGCCAGGAATATTTTTGAAATAAAAACAACCCATACTTAAACATATATTTCACTCAATGATATAGACTGAATGTGCTTGAACATCTTTTAAATATTAACTGATTCCTTGCTAGTTATTTTCCAAAAATAAAACAAACAAACTCAGAATCTAGAAAGTACAACTCACTGAAATTTGAAAAAAGATATTCACATCACATTTACAAAATTAACTATTTAGATGCATTTGTTAAGTCGCTGAAGACTATTATTGCTGTTGTTGCTGTTGTTCATAAATATAATTTTTGTTTACAATTTTAGGACTAGACAGTATGAAATGATTGGTTAATTGTAATCTTCTATACTTGTTTGTTTGCCGAGGTATGTAAACTCTGTTAAGTGGACAGCCAAGGATGACCTGTGGAAGCACCAGACGCTACTCGACAAATACAATCAGGTCCCACAACTCCAGCAGCAGGCGTGCATGCGTGAGGTCATTGGGGAGACTTGACCAAAGAGTTACGCGCCTTAGGGAAGTGGTAGAGAGACGAAAACGATTTTCTCCTGGGTGTCCATTGGTGCGGCTGTCGGAATGGCGGGTCCTGCACGGACTCCCGCATGAACCCGGAGGGAAATCACAAAAAAATGGTCGGGTAGTCGAGGGTTTTGTTTAAAGGGTCCCCACCCTCCAGTGTCTGCCGCATTTCTTTAATCACTGTTGAGGGGAAGGAGCGTTAAACTTTAATTACTGCCCCTGCAGGCAAGGAAGTGCGAGTGCTCGACCCTGAGCGTCTAATCTGATTGCCGTCTCCTGCGCAATCTTGTTGTAATCACCCACAGCCTACTCACCTCACCCACTTCCGGCGGCTCCTTGGCGGCCAGAAAACAGCCAAAGTGAGGCCTGGACACCGTGGTCAAGGCAACCTGAAGAGGTTGTGTGCAAAATCAATATGAAAACAGTTTTAGTTCTCAGTAGGTCAAAAAAATTCCCTCTACCTCTGACATTTCTTGTCCTCATTTTATATTTTTCAGCCTCCTCCTCCTCCTGCTATGTAAACGAAAGGGACTGCGGAGTAAGCACTGTGCAATATTCGTGGCTTAGAATGTTAGTGACCTCAGAAAAACAGCAAATTTCCGAAATATTACTGAGATTATTTCTTAAAACCTTACTGTCACGTTGTCAGATGACAAAAAAAAAACAACAAAAAACAAAAACAAACAAACAAAAAACAAAAAACAAAACAAAACAAAAAGAACAAAAAAACACACATACATACCAAATAAAACATAAAAAAAAACAAAAAGAAAAAAAAAACAAAAAAACTGGAAAACTAATGCTGCAACATCGCAAAAATTTTAATAACGATTAATGTGATAGGTCGAGAGTTAAAAAAAATGTGAAGGGGAATGCCCCAGAATCCACAGAACGCCCCTAAATAAGCAACACAAGAAAAAACTACATTTTCAAGACGAAATGTTTCCTGAAAAAAAAAAAGAATCTGAGTAGAACACTTTTTCAAAGACAAAAAAATGGAGAAAAGTATGTTATGGATGGTAGGAGCAAAAACGAATTTCAATTTTAATTTAAAAGCACAGAATAATTAACGAATGACCTTACGAAATAAGTATACTTAGTAAATACCTAGTTTTATATATATAAATAATCAGTAATGCATTTTTTCAGATTTGTCTTTAATGAAACTTTTAACAGAACCTTTTGTTTATAGGTTTTAGTTCAACCATGTTACCGATCATGACAGCTTGTTACAACTGGATGTTATTGCATTATTAAACCCTAACACCGACACTCAGAATATTTTGTTTTAGTATTTGTTTAGTCTGTGAACATGTCACGGGTTCGTGAACAAGCCAAAGCTTCAGTGACTGAGTGACATCAGAGTCAGAAGTAGCGGTCCTCGAGAAGACATTGTTTTCTTACAACACATGGTTTCCAGAAGCCTCTACAGAGAGATGTCAGAGGTGGAAGAACAAAATCAATGGAGAAAATTACAGAAATGGAGATTAATGTTTGAGCACGACTCTTGTGTTTGTTTTGTTTTGTTTTATAATGGTCGCTCTCAATCAAAGTTCAGAAAATAGACATTTTGCTTTTGAGACCTGCGGGCTTTGGCAAAAGGACCACAAACAGTAAGAGCGAGAGTTGTAGAAGGTTGCTGTTGTAGTCGACAAGGTTGGTTAATGTCAGATAAAGGGAGACAATGTAACTGATAACACAAGTACACACTCACACCACTCAAACGATTAAAAAATAACGATAACAATAAAACATAAAGCCCTCGAGTCAAAAACAAGTAACGGCTTCAATAGACAAAACGCTGAATCGTTCCGCTTAAAATTTACAGTTTTGAAAAGAAAGCATTTACTTATAATCGCTCAATTGTACGGATACAAGCACTACGTCATCAGATAACTCGGAGCACAGCTTCCGTACACCAAGGAACACCCCGGTTGTCGTTTTGCCTCTCCAGACCGTCGTGAGACAGGGACACAGGATACCCCGAGGCGTGTTATCTCCCCAGGAGTTGGGTTGACTGCTGGGAATTGCGAGTGAATAGTGAACAACGTTGATTGTTGACCGTTACATATTCTTCAATCTGAAGTCCGCGCCTGTACCTGCGGTGAATACATTGACTTCTCGTCGCCGGAGAGAAGTTCGCTAATGACTAGCAACCCGACTTCGTGGCGCCTCCTCCTCCTGTTGTGTTGAATGTTGTACGGGGAGAGAGTTGTTATGGTGAGTGGAGAAATAGAATGTTCGTCTGTCCATCATGTATTAGGTAGGTTCTGCTTGGTCTTAGCACACAGAAGGGTGTGTGTGTGTTAATCTTGACCACTCGCAAGTGATGAGAATTCCGGGTAATATTTTAGTGCTGCGGTTCTCAACCTGTGGGTCGCGACCCCCTGGGGGGTCGCGACGTGCCTACAAGGGGGTCGCGAAGGTGGTCATTTTTTAAAAAAAGTTTCTTATACTGGTATTAGTGGAATTAGTTTACATTGTGTAACCGAGTGGTGCGGGGGCTCAAACTCCAAATCTCTTCTTCCTATTCAAGTACACTGTCTCGGCATGCAGTGACTTCTCACTTCCAAAACTCAAAACACAATCTCCCTCTCAACAATTAAGCCTCCAATCTCCCTCCTCTCGCCTTTTGCCCTCTTTCTCCCCCAATCTCTCATCGCTGACTCCCTATATTACACCACCATATTACAAACAACTGACAAGATGAATGCTTTCGTCCGAAAAATTTCGTTGTGGACGCAAAAGATACGCCAAGAAAATATTTTTGATATGTTTCCGTGCTTGTGTAAGTGCAAGGCTGACAACTTGAATCTTGATCAGGTGAAGAATGTAATTATTGCCCATCTAAACGGACTGCAAGAAAGGTTTCAGCATTATTTCGCTGAAATTGATGTGACTAAATACGATTGGATTCGTAATCCATTTCTGGCTGATCCTAGCACAAGCGGGTTGTCCACGCAAGAAGAAGAGCAGCTCATCGACCTTTCGAGTGACCAATCCCTGAAAATGGTCTTCCAAACAACACCAGTGCCAACATTCTGGATTAGCATCAACGGTGAATATCCTCTCCTTTCTGAGAAAGCAATGAAAGTTCTTCTGCCATTTTCAACTTCGTATATGTGTGAGCAAGAATTTTCAGCATTGGCAGCACTGAAGTCTCAATACAGAAATCGTGTGGACGCAGAGGCTGAGCTGCGAATATCAGTGGGTACGAACATCGCACACAGGTTCGCTTCTCTATGCAACAGCAAGCAGCTCAACCTTCTCATTAATCAAAGTGAGTGTCTAATAAAACTAATAAAATAATATTTATTAGCTTTAGTAAAATTTCATTAACAGTTATACTTCTTGCAGATACGAACTTTGCTCTTCCGTTGTTGAATTGCATTGATTTCCTCGACGCGGCGTTCGAGGTTAGCTAAAGCTGCCCCCCCCCCCCGTTCCACCGACCTAGCTGGCTAAGGGGGTCGCGGACGTACCGGTGTTCGTCAGGGGGGTCGCCACATGTAAAAGGTTGAGAACCGCTGTTTTAGTGGATTCGCGGCAGATGAACTGACTGAGAAAAGTTCGATGCACCACACGGGTATCGAACCTGCAGTCTGCCGGTGCTCCAGTGCTCCAACCCATCGGCTTTTCCGTCCCTAATGTTAATTAGTTGTACCTGTTAACGAACGTGTCGTCACGCTATCTAATGTTAGTTATTTATAGATGTTAATAAACATGACGTCACGCTATCTAATGTTGATTAGTTGTACCTGACGTCAAGCTTCCTGCTGTTAATTAGTTGTACCTGCCAACAAACGTGACGTCACGCTTCTTATCGTTATTTAGCAGCACTTGTCACGTGACGATTTTGTGTGGTGATGTTCGTAGACGTGTGTCCTGATAACCGAAAATGGTTATTGACAGAGTTTGGGAAATAGTTTATCTTCAACTAACTTTTGACCTCTTTGCACCGGACTACTTCTTTAAGCTGAAGTTTTTTCCCGGCATGCCGTCGTGTCGGATTTTCCAAGAATCTCGCTGTCGTGCGCAGTTTTAAATTATGCATGGCTGGAAAGGTCGGTGCTGTCAACTTAACTCTATCGCTTTTAGTTTTATTTTAATTTATTTTAGCAATTTTTTTGCATCCTCAACGAATGCGCAAATACGATTGAAGTGAATTCTAAGACTGTCAACTTTACAAAGTTTATGGTAAACACACAGCAGTAATTTTTCCCCCTACCTTGTTATTTTTTAATTTTTTTTAATTTGTTTTTGTTTTTAATCCTCTGGACGCACAGCTCTCTCTCTCTCTCTCGTGGAAAGAAAACAGAAACAATCGAATCCCCTAACGAACATGTTTCAAGATCACAAGAACTAAACAAAGGGATTTAGAAAAAGGGATTTAAGTTCTGCAGATGTCCAGGAAGTCATCGGAAATCTTTAAGATTGCTGATCACGTGCAGACATGTGATTTTTCGAGATTTCTTGCCGTCTGGCACTTCCCACCCTCGCGACCTGTCGACCTCTGCGATACATTTGTCTCGGGTCTCAATAAGTGGACCGAGTCCTCCGGGTGACTTTCATGGCACAGACAGGTTGTACAGTGTTGTCACAGACTGTTGCCATGGTGTTGATATTGTTCACTGACTCCTGTAGTAGTAGTCAGTGCCCCTTGTGATGTTCACTGCCCCTGTAGTAGTAGTATTGCTCTCACTCCTCAGTTCGTCATCTGTATCTACTTCCTCCATGTTGCTAGTGTCATCTGATGATGACACGTGTGTGTCTTGTGTGGTTGACTGTCGGTTCATTTGTAGATGTTGGTACCCACCCCACTGAGGTCGCCGCCACAGGCAAAATGAACTCAACAAATTCACTTAGTATTAGGCTAAGAGAAAAAATGAGAGGAAGACAGAAATATGCATGCCGCCGCACGACGAGTGAAAATTGAATATGGAAATTGAATTGAATTGAATGAGAATGGAGTTTTATTTTTGTGCATCTGGCGCACGCATACAAGTACACATACAAGTGCGCAAACACACACACACACACGCATTCACTGATGCCAGTTCTAGTAAATTAGCGGGTTATGGAGAGTAGAAAAGAATCAAATAAAAATATCCAGTCCTAGTTTCTTGTCACACCCACTACTTCATATCCGAATTCCAGTCTTACCAGGATTCAGCTTATAATTGTTGACAAGATGGTCTTAAACAGTTGTCATCATTTTGTTTGTATTAAAGCGCTGTATGTAAACTAATGAGTTCAAAACTAAACTCCTTCCTCTGAAGGTGTCCGCAAAATGAAAGAAAGTATAACATAAAACTCATTTTATTTGAAAAGTTGTAGAACATCTGGAGAGGGACACAGTAGTACACACCATGAACATACCAAACAAGTATGAAAAAAAAATTAGGTGCCTTCCTTCAAACAGGATATGGCAACAGTCAGTAATTTTCAGCAGAATGTTCAAGAAGCCTTATCAAGTTAATTAAGAACCAAGTATAACAGTAGATGTTCACGAATCTAAAGCATATAATTGTTAGATATTTTAAATATCACGAATACATGTTATAGTAAAAGCACTAAAACCTTTCATTTATTTATGTCACACTTACTTTAGGTGTTGAATGACAGATGCTCGGCAAAAACACCCGAGAGAACTGGCAATGCAATATTTTATCAGCAGGCAGTGGTATAAAAATTGCAATGTTTGTCACATGTGCAACATAAGAAGAAACTGTAGAAATCGTCTACAAGCAATAAAACAGAATGAAGAGCTCTGTGACTTGTAATCCATTGTCTAGTTGCATCATTAACTTTTAAAGTATATCTTTAATTTCATTTGTGATCGGAGAAATGAAAATAAACACTGCCAACAACACCTGAACCTCCTCATCATCCAGAGCTCGGTGAGCTTCACCAAACTTTAAAAAAAGTTTATAAGATAATTTACAAGTACTCGGAACAAGTTTTTGCAGAAGTCTTACAAAGTTTAAGAGGACAAGAGTGAGGCAGACTAGTATCAGATTTTTGCAATTTTCAACTGCTAAATGTGCAAAGAGAATAATACAAAAAGAAAAGACACAGACTGACATCGAAAAGAATTGGTGGATGTCACATTCGAGCATATCAGTTACTAAAAGTAATCTTTATTTTACCATCTCTACATTGGAACGATCATTGCATGCTGTTATTATCCAACCAAGTTTCGTGAAAACATTCTGACCATCTTGAAACACAAGCAACCAAAGGCCGGGCTGTGTTCTTTGCTGTGAGCTCTGAGACATTTGATGACCCGAAAAAAAAAACATTAAAGAAACATCAACTGCAACTTTAAACAAATTAGTTAAAGATTTTCAGGACTTTGGAAATTTATTCAAGGGCAAGTGTTCACACATTCCTGCCATGCTGAACTATTTATGCACTTAACACCCTTTGGAGGCATCTGTGTAATAATTATCTATTTGTATAATTTCACGCAAATTGTGGGGTACTATCTACCCATCTATGCGTTTATGTCTTTTTTTATCTTTGTCTTTGTAGGTGGTGATATTGAAAGTTGAAAAATATTATGAAACATAAAAGTGTCGGAGTAGATAGAAACAAGACTAATGTCAGACGACAGAATAGTCTACTACCTGAACTAGAGATTATTTTAGTACCTGCATTAGAGAATATTGTACTACGTGTATCAGATAATATTCTACTACCAGTATTAGAGAATATTCCACTACCTACAGCAACCCTAAGTACAGTCAGAGACAAAAGACAAAAAAGGACGAATAAAAAGGTGAGAATTTAATCCAATTACAATTTCTAAAGGTTTGAGTGTCGATGTTGTGTTGAGTGCAGGAGGTGAGATAGTCACCACACCAATGTTGCACGCGCCATTCCCTGAATTTCTGTCTTTAGAATGCGCCATGCACTTTCAAGAAAGTTCCTCCAGAGAAGACAAGCGAAGACTGCGAATGTAGATAGAAGATAAAAGTTGTGTGATAATAATCTCATCAATATGCTGGGTACAGAGGAGCATCACTCCAACGGTCAACGGTAATTGTACGTGGCACCCAGTCCCAGACAAGACAAGTCTGATGTCAGAGATGGGAGGAGTTTGACAGCCTGGACATCGTCCTCCCGGGGGACATGACTGCCATCCGTCTTCGCCTCCACGTCGTCCTGTTAGTCTGGGGTGAGCTGCGAGTAGTCCGAGTGAACAGGAAGTGGCCAATCGCCAGGCTACAAGCACGCACGCGCACACACACGCACGCTCTCTCTCACACACACACTCAAACACATAGGCACACACGCATGCATACAAGCACACACGCATGCACGCACGTGGAAGTCAGGAAAGCTTTGTCAGCTCTCTGTGTGTGAGTTCGCATGACTAAGAAGAAAGTTAAGAGTGAATAAAAAAAATGTGCAGACAGAAATAAATGTGAGTACCTCACTCATCGTCCCCCACATTCTGCCATGACATCAACAAACAAACAAAACCAGAAAAGAGACTGTAAAAATCATGTTCGAACTTTTATTCGCATCTTTTTGAGACAATAGTTAGATACTAGTGACTGTCACTCGCTCCAGCACACGTTGTTGTTGCTGTTGTTGTTGTTTGTTGTTTGTTGTTTGTTGTCTATCATCGCACTCATTGTCAGGCTCCATATTTCTGGATGATTTGCACATTCGCTGAACATTCGTGTCACTCTACTATTCGTTTCTTGTTTGATGAAGTGAACATAATTTATTAATGAATGAAGCAATCCCACTCACTGAAAAAAATGAATGACTGTAGCCGATGATAACAAACTCAGAAACAGAACAAACAGAACCAGTGACATGTGAGGGCAAAGGTAAACATCAATATCAACCTGTGTGTGTGTGAACATATACAGGTATAAATGCCTTGATAAATGTCAGTTTTTTGCAGAACAATGTAAATGGCAGTGCTGCTGATATTTTCTTCTTTCTTTTTCCACATTTCTGACATTACCGTTCAGCAGCATATAAAAGGTACATCAGCAAAGTGGATTATATAGAGGGATGTATAAGAAGAGAGAAAGAAAAAAAATGAAGCGTGAAAGCCTTTTAAAAAATATAAACACTCCCCAAAACGATTGTATTAGTCTTTGATTATTTTCTGGACTTACTCACCTCCCACCTACGCGAGGAGTTTGAAAGTAGTAGAGTGGGAGAGATGGACATTCATACAAAAGCTCCACACCGCGGTTCCTTCACAATTTCAAAATTTAAAAATAATCTACAATATATTTCCATAATGTAGGAGGATATTCCAACCTGCTGATGGCTTTACCATTTAACGAAAAAAAGTTTTTCTAAGCTGGTATCACTGTCGTAAAATTTAATATCCGCCTTCTTGATGTGTTTTTCTTTTTTCTTTACAATTTTCTTCTCCGGTTGCACGGCAAGAAATTGCATTAGCGAGTATTCTAGGCATGATGCATGCTGATACAGGAAAACATAATTTTCCAACAGCACCGGTTACAGCGTGGAGGGATCTACGCAGGCTTATCGGCCCTCCCGGCGGGGTCAAAGTTCACCCGCATAATCCGACTCGATAGATCCGATCTGCAGTAGAGAAAAAATTACCACCGAACCTGGACACACGTGGAAAACACACGCACACTGCAATACCGACCTGTGTCACACACACACACAATAAATAAATAGAAAAAACATACACAGGCCGAGCTGTGGGATCGAGGAGAGGGGATGATGTTATCGATATCACGTGACCAGAACATCGCAACTCCTCGAAGTTGGCAGTCGGCGACAAACTCCAGCCAATCAGTTATGGAAGAGAGACGGGTGAGGAAATGAAAATGGTGTTTGTTGCGTGTTAACATAGTTCCATCCCTGAACCCTGTCTCGTCATTTCTCACGAGTACACGAGTTGGTTTTCTTTTCTTTTTTTTTCTTTTTTTTTTCTTTCTTTGTTTGTTTGTTTCTTTGTTTGTTTGTTTGTTTGTTTGTTTGTTTGTTTGTTTGTTTGTTTCTTTCTTTCTTTCTTTCTTTCTTTCTTTCTTTCTTTCTTTGCGTTGGCTCTTACATCAGTTCTAACCCATTGCCCCTTGGGTAGAAAGGTGAGCGCAACGGTGAGCGCCTGTCACCAACACAGTGAAGATTGGCTGTCCTGGGTTCAGTTCTCGTCTCGGGCACGCTGTTCTTTCTCTGCACGTGGCATCTGTTTACAGGGCTGACTACCTTGCTGTGATACAGCCTTAACTCGGCAGTAAATACCAATTTCTCTCTGCCCCTCCAGCTCGGGTAAAACAATATTTCAAGTCCCTGTTGTTCGCTTTGCAGATGTTGGAGTCAATAAAACACTTAAGCCACTGGACAAACAGCAGGTCAACAACGGAAACTCACACATCCATTATCTAACACGAACAAAAACTCCCAAATTGCCCTGGCCACGAAAACAATTTTTTCACAAACACGTAGGCGACTTATTTGTTCAACACCATCTAGTTTTTTCTCAACAGTCTGCTCTCTAGTTTATTTCTTCTCTTCTGTCTGGCTTTGTGGTCCATCACTGGTTATAAAGTGATGGTGGTGGCAGGGGTGGTGTTCATCTTCATTCAGATGTCAATTTTTTCAGTTGAACACGATCTCACATGAAGCCTGTTGGCGGTGACAGGTCAGTCAGTCTGCCATTTGCATCGCCATAAGTCTGAGTGGAACGTGAATTTTTCCCAGACATCATCGATAATTTTTTTCCTCAAACATCCTTGTTTTATATTTTGTTCCAGATATCAAAAGTCAATGCTTTATTTATCTCAGATCTCGTAACTTGAGAGGCTTAAAAGTTTGTATGAACACGTTCACATTTTACACTATTGTTCAGAAAAATAATATCTTAATGATTTCAACCCTGTAATTTGAGAAAACGTTTCAGTGTGTAGAATTTTAAAGAATTTTTTTTAAGCAGTAAACGGAAATAACTCTGGGTTCCCAGTGAAGAACTTTTGCTTTGAGATTAGAGCCGTTCGAGGGGATTATCGGAGTTAAAACAATGGTTCTCCGACACATTTCGTGATCGTCCCTGAGACAAACTGTACTCATCTGAGTAAGACCTGGACACACACCGCGACCTCTGGCAGTACATGGATGAGAACCTCGACCGAAAGTTCGCTCCCGAGGACAGGAAGATGACGAGGTTGCCGCAGAAGTTGAAGTAGTAGATGCACTCGAACAGCCTCTGCAGCATGAGGTCCCGGGACTCCGAGGCTTTGTGCAGCAGGTACTCGTCCACCAGCATCTTCAGCCGGAGCAGGTGACCCGGACTGTGCAAGATAACGAAAGTCATGGAGACGGTGAGAAGGAACTTGGCGACCTGCAGCTCCAGAGAGTTCTTCAGGACATGTCGTTGGTTCTGGATGATGAGGGACTCGCGGATCCTCTGCTTCCTCTTCATGGCCTGCAGCGTGGCGAAGAGACTGGCCATCACCAAGGGGATGATGATGAAGGAAGGCAACAGCAAGGTGATGACCGTGTCCACGAATGTCATCACGATGAGAACATCCTTGAACTTCAGTAAGGACATGCAGGCGGGTTCCTCGTCCTCCCTGCCGTGCAGCACACCTGTCGTCCAGAGAGGAAAGCTGTAGCCGACGAGCGCGGCAAGGACGACAGCAGCGATGACAGCAACGGCCACGCGGGTCGTGCAGTAGGATCGTGTCGATTGAGGACGGCACAGACGGATGTAGTTCTCGAAGGTTATAGGCACGACGAACCACACCGACATGAAGCCGCACACGTAGCTGAGGAAGACGGTCAGCTGACAGGCGCCGACCACGTTGACCACGTCCACGCCCACCCGCAGCAACCACATCATGAACAGCGGGACCAGGAAGCCGGTGTCAGAGGCGCACTTGCCCGCCATGTACAAGCAGCAGGATGTGGACCTCAGAGGCTCGCTCAGGAAGCAGCCGGCTGCCAGAAGATTCCCCACAAGGCCGAAGACGAAGAGAACCGGCACCAGACACACCTGCACCCTCCGCAAAAAATTGTTCAGAGGCGAGAACTCCTCATCCTCGGGCTGGTCCGTGCTGTTCGGGGACCCCGATCCAAACTGGGTCATGGGGTCTGTCCAGTTACTGAGGTACTCCATCAGGATCTTTGTTCCAAGAAAAAGAATGTTTCTAAACAATGTTTATTATTCACGATTATGGTCCATGTTATCTTTGAATCCTATAATTTCAATCCAAGAAGATTTAGGTCTCCAACCCTGTACGTTTCAGACTCTACAGAGCATTCACCTACTTTTCATTCAATTAAAAATTGATTACAACAGTTAAACCCGAATTCGGCTTTTTAACGAAGTCTTTGTTGAAGTTCCTTCTTGATGGATTGCGAATTTTTAATTTATGTAATTCAGAGAGCGACACATGCACGAAACCTTACAAAGATACAATCCCTGCTCAGACTGTCCTGGCACACGTCTGTTTGAGTAGAGAAGCAATGGTGTCAGGACTGTGATTCCAGCATTGCAGCACGAAGCCAGCAGAGTACCTTGGTTACCCTTCGCGTGTTCTGTCGAGAGTTCGTCGAGGCTGGCAAGGCTTGATTAAATCCTGGAGACGACCAGTCTGAAGGGAAAGCACGCGACTTCAATCTTTTTATTGGCTACCCGATTGCAGAGGATAACAGAGAAAAGGAAGGGCAGACCCCTGGCTGTAACAGAGGAGAGAATGGATGGGGAGAGCTGGTTCTTTGCCTTGAATTTCTTCAACGGAGCGACCAGCTTGTCCTCATTTGATTGAACGGAAACTAGCAGTTAGTCGACACTTCAACAAGGTTGTATTCTATGTCTTCATCGCAGAGGTCGTCAGGTGATTAGAATGCCGTCCCCTGAAACACAATATCACAGATAATGTCAGAAAAACCGACATTTTGCGAAAACGATTAGACAAAAATGTAAACACTCGAATTTATAGATATCTTCCTGCTATCTTAATTGGTTGTCTTTTTGCTTTTCCCCCGAGAGCCTACGTGCTATTAAATCTCGGCATCCATCTGGCAATGATATATAGATGTGTGGGTGAGTACAATACAAGAACTGGGATTTGAAGGTTTAATTGTGGAAACTCATGATAAACACGTGTTTACGAACGATGCATTAATTTTTTTTAACGACAAACATATTTATTTATGGCACTTCTGCTTCTCATGAATTTCTTACTTATGAACATTGCTTTTATACAAGTGGTACCCACTATACATCCATATTTACATAAAGTATTATTTTCAACAAAGATAAACATGAGTGTACCTGGAAAACAGTTGTTTACCTTACGATACACGCATGTTTGAATAGGATAAACCTTGTGTATTAGTTGTTAGATTTACTGTTTCTGTTGCTTTCGTGACAGCATGGTTGCTAAATTTAAATTTTCCGATTTTGCATCTGCTTGCAGGAAATTCTGTCTTTTCTATCAAAAACTATTGGTTTTATTCGCTGCAAGTACAAACAAAATTGAAGACAATTTCGTTCATTAAACTGGGTTTCTGGAACAATGGAGATTGGGTTTCCGCTGCACGATCATGCTTACATGTCCAATCTAATGATGTAATCGAATCTCTCCTTGTTTTAGCCTTCTTCCGTTCTTTTTTCTCATCAAAGATGGCCGACTGAAAGAAGAAGGTGCCAGCCAAATTCTTGTTCTGTTAGCTTGTGCATAAAGAACAGTTTTCGAGTCCCACAAGCCATACATTCTTATCGAAAAATTTCAAATAATGCACTGCTCCTGGGGCTTTTACGAACAAGACCATAAACATCGGTGACAGACATTGCTTGGAAGAAGCTCAAATCTCCATGGGATACCACGGAGTTCGGCGATTACAAGAATGATTTTCGCAGCTTACGAAAACAAAAAACAAACAAAAACAAGTGTGCACATGGTTTTTGTTGATTTCTTTTTGTCAGAAATGATTTGCGGATCCCAAGACACCTTCTTTTCTAAACTTATCAAAAAGTGCTCCAGGATCTCTCCTGCTTGCTGTGAGTGAAAGAATTTTATGGCCGAATGTGAACTTGCAGAAATAAAGTTACTTTGATTCCCCACAGACACGGACAAATGAATTTTCCGTATGAAAAGTTTCTCCCCTCAAGCTAGATGTTTCTTAACTAATCACATGGCAGCCAGCAGTCCAAGGCCTTTCTTAACAACCCTCAATCATTTGACAAAGCTTTGAAGGTTAGAAAAAAAACCATTTTGGGGCAAAAGTTGGAATTTGGTCAACAATCTCTCCAGACTTCTTTGCCAATACATTTGCCAGTCCAGTGAAATTTGAGGGGTACTACAGAGGTTCAATGTTTGTGCATTTTTCCCAATTACAAACGGCTTCTGCTATCATCAACCCGAAGGATTGACCCTAACGGCCTAATTTTGAAGACAAATGTTAAAATAACTGATAACTAGGGAATGAAACCAAAATAACCATCAGAACACAAATTATTTAAATTGTGACCTCAACATTTCAAATAAATTGTAGTAGTATTTATACAAATTGTTGTTATCTCCACAAAGCTAGATTTCAGCGTAAAGGGGGATAACTCATGTCACCATCAGATTACTTCCCCTGGCAGGTGTGGTGATGACTATTGCGTGTTCGGCAAAGCCAGACAAGTGCATTAATCTGATCTTCGTGCTGATGCCAGTTAAAATACCAAAGTAGAGTGCAACTGGAAACCGTTAAGCTATTTCCTGTAGACAAACAACCAGGGGTCAAATGTCACTTGTTTTTGTTGCACGCTCTCAAATTTTCAAACCTTTGATTTTTAGCCCTAAAGACACGCTCCTCGATATCGACAGCTCACACATTTATCAGGATAAGTGCATTTAATCCAGCGAAGAACAACAGAAGTTCGTTATATAAAATATCGTTTCAAAAATAAATTCTCTAGAAAGTGTTTGTGCCTGCATTCAGCAAGAAATGTAAAAGAAATATGTCACCTGGTATTGTTTTTTTAACATTTTGCTTAAATTATGCTACTACATGTTTTCAGAAGTGAAATTTGTAACCAGTCTAAATGAAAAAATAGAATTTAATAATATTTCTCCCAAAACAATTAGCTTAGTCCTTCGGTTCTGAAGACAAGTGGATCCAAATATCAACAAAACGACAGAAACTTGGAAGCTGTCAACTATAAAACACGAACCCACATTATTAAAATTATTGCAATGACCGAGTTATTTCTTGTTACTTGGTGTGATATTGTATCAAGGAAAATTTTCGCGAGCAGATGATACATCATCCTTTGGAAGAGAAACCAGGATCGCTCTCATTGACCTTCTTCTACATTTGAGCACAGAGGCACTCGATGTGGTGCTCATGCTGATTAATGTTGAAGAAGTTAAGTAAGGTGATGCAGTTCTCTTCTTATATTTCCTTCGTCAGCTGAAATATAAATTGTTTTCAAATGATTTTGCATAATCATTAAAAATAAGTTGAAGCCTTTTGGTCGCAACAACGGTCCTCTTCCAACGGAGTCGCTTTGATGTGGTAAAGGGTTTTTGCGATGGGAAAGAGTGGTGAGTCTTTGTGGAGTGACAATGCTTGTGGACCACATGTTGACCTGAGTACTCCCAGCATCATCATCACTTGAATTATTGATTAGTTCTCTCTGTTTCTCACGGGGCTGCTGCTGCGGTTTTCATTGTAGGATTCCATTACTGGTCCCACTCTTACACCTCTGACTCCAGCTTTGGACTACAGCTGTCAGTCGAGACAGACACTAGCTAACGAGCTCATCATCATCATCATCATCATCATCATCATCATCATAATCATCATCGTCGTCGTCGTCGTCATCCTCCCCCTCCTTCTCGTCCTCCTCCTCCCTCATCATCATCATCATCATCATCATCATCATCATCATCATCATCATCATCATCATCTCGGATGCTAGCTAAAAATTCATTTTTCAGTTAACGTATGACTCAGCTTTAACTCAACTAAAAAAAAAATAAAAATAAAATAAATGAATAAAAGCGAAGGAACCCGCAGAAGTTCAACCTAATTCTAGAAGTGGAACAAAAAAATCCTGAACCAGTCTTTTAAAAATAACTGGCGTGGTGGTGATGCAGCTGCAAGAAACTTAGGGCCCGGATGCATGGCACATCACTAGAAGCTCGTCAACTGAAAAAAAAACACAATCTCTAAGCTTTCTTACATCCGATTAGTGAGTGTACAGCAGGATGTGCACCTGCCCTATTTTTTTAAGGATTTAGATGTAAGTAAATGCTGCACCTTTAAAAATAAATTTTAATGAGTATTAAAATAAAGCACAAAAAACAAGAACTTCGTTATTAAGATTTATGTTGTCTTTATACGCAGTTTTCTCCAAGCTACGACCATCTTAAACAAATAAGAGAGCTTTGATTAGAAGCACAGCTTTCGGTTAAAAAGCTGATAAGATGTCTGGGTGCTTACAAGGCCTGCCAGACGACCTGCTAACGACTTCTGTGGGCAAAAAATCCATCGAACAGTGACAGATGCCTTGTTTTATGGCGGCTCATTACTGAGAACATCTCTGTCAACTAAAAAACAAGTGGTCTGTTGTACAGTGGTCTACATCACACTGGTAAAAACTAGTCTACAATACACTAACAAAAAAATAAGTAAAAGGAATTGGCCTACCATACACTAGTAAAGCGAGTGGTCTACGATACACTCATACAAACAAAATGTCTGCTACATATTCCTGAGTTCCTGAGTGATTTTTGTGTGTGAAAGACTCAGAGGTGCAATCCTGACCTCCATCAGCAATGGCAAGTTGTGCAACTTGTATGGACACTGCATAGACTGGGCATTGTGTGATGTTTATTTCAGTATAAACTTATTTTACCAAGGTTCACATCCTTTAACCTTTCACTTATTTTTTCTGTAAGTTTAATTTTAAAATAACCATTTCTGTAAAGGAGACTGTTTGAACTCTTGGAAAAACAACATTGAATCTTTATACAACACACTTATCAAGAGGATGGACATAACCGACACTTGTCTAGGATTTCCAGCGAAAGGTGTTAATAAGCACAAATCAATGATTGTCAAAAATGTTCAAACGAAATTGACGAATACATCAAGATAATCTTTTCCGAGTTAATTTCTGTTCTCACTGTCCTGGCTGTCAAACGATTATACACTGATTATGTCCTCCTTCAATCTTCTTTAGTTTGTGTCATTGCCTAATGAATCACGGGAAGGATGTAAATGCTGTAACGTCATTCAAGACTAAAATGAGGCTTGCAGTAAATTCAACACAAACATTCGAGATGCATTGCGTCCTGGTTACTCTTTGTCTGTGATTACAGAGGAGATGTGGAACAGCTACTCAATGTCTGTCTATGGACTTCAAATTGCGACCAACAGTTAATAGGAGTACAACCTAATTCTCTGGTCTGTATCTTTCAGGTCACGGAAATGTCCTGAATTATAGAACGAGGCTAGTTGGGATGACGGGAAATATGAGAGGATAATAGCAGGCGTCTGACCCAAGGAGTGATGGAGAAGTGACAAGCATCACACGGCAAACAAATCTGTCGAGACACAAGACAAGATGCTTTTAAACATCAGGAAAGTACCACCGGAAGAGACAGGTCTCCATGCACACTCACAAAAGTATGGACATAAATTGTGCACACACACGCACATTACATTATACTCTCTGTAACGGACTGACAAGTGTAACATCGGAAAATAATATGATAGTACGATGTCATGAGACTTCCCCAACCCTTGAACTCTAGTCTTCATTAAACCAATCAACCATATTGTCCAACCACCTCAGTCTGTTCCTTCTTCGCTGTAATCGTTGAAATCCAAAGAAAGAAAGAAAATTAAAAGGAAGACATTTTAAACAAACAACGGAGCAGTTACAAAAGGAATAAAAAAAGATTTCTCGTTTCTGGACCTTTGACCAGACAGTGGATAGTGGAAACCCACAAATACAGACACAGTACAGGACGAGGATAGTGATCTCAGCAAGAGAAACAGTATCATACACCAGTCAACAAAAATTGAAGCCACTAGAACTTTAAGTATCCGAAGCACTAATGAGACCCTTAGAATGTCTCTGAGACACATCAGGAGAACAAAAACAACTTTCTTTCCTTATAATTGTGCAATTGAGTAACTTCTCTGAGGATCTTTTCTTTCCAGCAAATTAACTTCAACAAATAAGTTCAGTCTCGTGAACCTTTCAATAATAAAATTTGTTTGTAGTAGTAAGAACATACTACGGAGGAAGAGCCTTTGGAAAATTCCTCATTTGGATGCTCGTGAAACTCTCGAGAATTTAATGTTTCTTCGAAGACAAAGAAGTCTGGTGGCTGGTTTCTTTTCAAATTTTATTTTTTGATGAACATTCTAACACGAGCCTTCCCTTAAATAATGCAATTTTCAATGGAACTTTCTGGTCAAAGCTGGAACTGTCTTTCAATATTCAGTTATATTAAGATACCTCCTCTACAACCAAATAACCTCGCCAGAAGCATCCTTTCGTCTTCAAAAGCTTTTTTGTGGCTTTTACTGTAATTTTAAGAGATAAAGGCATGTCCGTGTATCAATTCAGAAATTAGGTCTCCTAGGGATGTATCGATAAATAAATTATGAATGCTATCCACTTTTCTGCTAGAATGTCCCAAGGGCACAAAATTTGAAAGTGGATCTGCTAGATAAGAAAAGCTTTCTCAGCGTGCGTGGTGTGTGTGGAGGGTGATGTCTGGCTGAACACTGTTCAAATTCTGTTGTAAGATCTTGTTTATTTTTATGATTAATGTTTGTTAATATCGTAAGTAGAGACCCCGATTAAAAAACAAAAATATCGATCTCCCCTCCACTGTAACCGTCGGAAGCATCCTGAATCATTCAACGATGTACTTGGTCGAGAGCGACGAGCGCAGACAGCCTGTCAGGGAGAAAGGGACACACTGGTCCAACTCTGTTACAGTTAATCATGTATTGACTGCTACCCATCCAGTTAGTTCCTAGGACATGTCGTGCAGCAGACCCAGGGACTTCGTGCAGACCGCTCATGTCAGGAAAGGTCACATGATGAATAAATCACGCGGTCGTGGTGGCTGTGCATTGCTGGAGTTCTGCTGATGAGTGAAAGTTGTGGAAGAGAACAAAAAGTTTCAAGTGGAACTACGACAACACGCGAAGAAGGTATAGACTGTCAAAGTTTGACCGACCACCGAGAGGAGAGGCAACCCACCGACACCACGAACCGCGCACATCACAGACAGTTCTAGAAATGACTCTTCGACGAACACACTTGGTGACACTATCAATCTTCAGTGTATATTATGCTCAGATCGCTAAAATGCTCGACAGACACGATTTTAGAATGGTAGAATAATCACAGCTTTACATGCAAGGCAGCAAGTCTTTACACAAGTAAGGCAATAAAAGTCACTGGAATTCTTGCCAGACAGAGGACAGTCCGTGGAAAATCAATGCTCCATGTTGACCCAGTATTCAGGTGTGTAAGTGCTTTAAAAACATGCTTTGATCACATTTCCTTTCATCTGCAAATACTATTAGGAGCAATCCAGCTCTTGGTCTGTGAAGACAGCCTTGGGTCTGACACGCCATATGACGAACGACACTCTCCACAGTCAACGACCCTCGTCTCTAGCTGCATCCAAATAAACTCATCATAAAGGTATTTTTACTTTTAATTTCTTTGGGTGACAGGCTTCTAGTGTGCTTCTCTCCATCAATGACCAGCAGACGACGACGACAATGAATTATCATCATCATCATCATGAATGCGACGACTTCGAAAAAATTTCCGCCCAGACAATCATCTCCATTTTTTCCGAATATTAACTTAATTTTCTGACAATGTGGAGAATGGAAAGATTTGCAAGGTGTCTGTGCCGTACGCCGGCGAATGTCGCAAACTTCTGCAGCTCGACATCATTGCCGGCAAGCGAGAAAATGGTAAACGAATAAATAAAAACGATCGGCGAAATGGAAAAGTGAAGCTCCAGCAACATACCGACACATAGAGTTGAACCCTGAGTAAATTAACTCGAAGTCTGAAACTCTAATACGATTGTATAATAACTACTTTGGATGTGCTAAATTGAGACAAATAACGTTTTGTTTGTTTGTGTTTGTTGTTTTTGTTTTTTTTTTTTGTTTGTTTTGATTGTTGTTTGTGTTGTTGTTTGTTTGTGTTGATTGTTTTTAATTTAATCTCCGTCTAATGCTTCCTGATAAATAATTACAGATACATTTCTTGTCTCTAGTGTGGCATCTAGATAACAACTCTATTCACAAAACCAAGTTTATTTGAGTCCGATACGGGAAATAATTTTGCAAATTTTAATAAATTTGCTTTTGATTCCCCCAAAAAAAGTTCCTGGCTTTAAATATTTTCTTTATTCACATGTTAGTCGGGGTGCGACTACAAAGAGGTATTTAATCGTTGAATCTTGTTCTTGGAGGAATATCCAAGTGGTATGGACTGAGTCAACAGTTGCAAAACTACGAGCATAACATCCACCAGATGGGGGAGAGGAGAGAAATGAAAAATACAATACTGTTCTTATCGCTGTAGCTTGCCTCCTGTGCCGACCTCATATTTAACCATGCAGATCGTCTTTCCATTTCTGTTTTCCTTCTACTGGCAGTGAATAGCAAAAGGCTCGAGGACAGGGCGCTGTACCGAGCAATAGAGATTGGTGGAACATGAGTGGTGTAATTTTCTCTTTTTTTTTCCTATAATTCTCTTATGTCTGAATTGTTTTGAAGCGATTATAATAAGTGAAGATAGCGACACACTATGAATTGTCAGATATCCTATAAAAGCACATTTATTTTTCATAAGCACAGGTTCCTTCTTGCACTTTGTATCTATTGGTGCCTCCGAACATGTCGTTCTCGTCATTGTCTGTGTTGGAACTTGTTGAATCTTCTCCCTTCTGGGATACAGGATTCTTTCTGTTTCCAAACAACTCCGACATTTCTATAAAACTGGGCTGTGACATGCTCGTCCTTAGTGTAAGGTATTGCCTATAAAACAAATTTGAACATAAAAAATTTCTTACTACTGACATCTATGGCTGTCCTCTTATTGCAAATGACTGTTCTCGACAACTTCTCGATTCTATATACTGGCGATTAAAGGATAAGAATTAATTCATATGCCGTTGGGGGAATGACAAAGGAAAGTCAATTTGTTTACCTTCGAAGATTAGTAGGATCATTTATTGTCTTAACAGGTCAGGAAATCTGGCAGTGTTTTAACACTCAGGCATCTACTCCTGAACTTTGAAAG
>NC_037603.1:17734146-17859445 GCF_003073045.1 Pomacea canaliculata
TATTTTCATTGGTCGTGATGGTTTTTGTGAGGATGTTCACGTATGTGTGTTTTGTAATTTATTTATTTATTTATTTTTTTGAAGGAAAAGGTGTTTCACAGAAAGTCGATTTCGCATTGTGGGGATGTAGGGAATCTATGGGAAGGGAGGATGGAAGGGGTTAGGGTAGGTGTGGGAGGAGGATCACTGCTCTGTGATGCAGGTGTTGGTTACTGGTGCCCTCTTCCAAGTGTTGTTCCTTGGAAGCCTGCCAAGTCCGCAGTAGGGGTGAGCTGTACTTGCCACATCCTTTATGTTGGTTTATTGCTATGATCTAGAATCGAGACATCAATTTACTTTTATGTACTATATTTATTTATAATTGTTTCCTTCAATTTTCCATCATATATTTACAGTTTGTGTATGATGTTATGGGGGAGGGTTTGTACTTATGTGTTTGTGTGTTTGTGTAACTCGTATCACGTCCCTCGTAATCAGAGCGTGTCGGCGCGAGGAGGTGTGACCTGACTTCTGTTTGAAATTATCAGTTTTACTGTCGCCTTGCGGGCGGATCGGAGGCTGTTCACGCATGACTGATCACAGCACACATGATTGGCATAGCTACACGCGACTTGTGGAATGCAAGTCATCTATGCAGCTACACAAGGCTCAGAGGTGATGGAGCTTTTAGAATAGTCGGTCATTTTGACACTGTCAGGCTAACCAGGCTCTGATGGGACTACTTTCTACTAAATAATTGATAAATTGAAAATTTAATTTACATCTACCTGAAATCTGTTAAAAGAAGGACCTATAAAGATGGTTGTCATGACACATCGGTGACTGACTACAGTCATTATACTGAGTTGCTGAGAATGTGTCACCTGACAAATGTCAGTCACGTTATCTTGCGTCACCTGCGTGTGCAGCTGACATCCTGATGACAATGTTTTGGTCACGAATGTAGTGGGGGTGGACTTTACTGGTGATTAATAAGGAGATGTAAAAGTTGTACAATTCCGCAAACAGGTTCCTCGAGCTATATAGCTGCATAGGGGAGATTGAAAAAAAACAAAAAAACAAAAACCAAACAAACCCAAAAACAAACAAACCCAAAAACAAACAAACCCAAAAACAAACAAACAAACAAACAAAAACTAAAAAAAAACAACCCTAACAAAAAGTGAAAATGTACAATTAGATGAGAGAGAGAGAGAGAGTACAATGCCAACTATTTACGCGCGGGTACTAAAACACAAAAGTTACATGTAATCTTAAAAAATCAGCTACATTACCACAAAACAAAGACACTTCCATACAATAATTGAAAATAAGAATATGTGTGCATAGAGGGAGTTTGATATCTTAATTATTTAACAGGGGATCTTTATTTTGAGTGCTATTTAAGTTACATGCGGTATGTCAAATTAAAAAAAAAAAATTCTAATGCTTTGTATAAATAGGATTTGTTTACGTTAATTGGGTTGGAGGCCTCTGCAAGCAGTTAAATTTTATGTCCTGTTTTCAACAGGTATAGACTAGACTCTGTTTGCTGAAGGTGTGAAGGAAATAAGGTTTTTCCACAGGACACTACCTCAGAATACTCGTCGGTTCTTAGTACTGGAGCATTCAATGTGAGGGACTCTCTTGTATCTTTATAATGGAAAATAGCATAAAAAGTTTAGGAGACATTTTGCATGTTAGTATTTTATAGATGAATATACACTTTTGTTTGATTTCAGTTTGTTTATCAGTCGCATGGCCCCCAGAGATGAGAAATCACGGAACTGAGTTTTCGTTTGAGTAGCGCCGATGTGATTGCTTCCCTTTGTCCGCTTTCACGAGGGTTAAAGTCATCAAAGTTCCACAAGTGAAGTTCCACAAAGTGGAGCTGTAATCGATGGTTGACTGAATATAGTTGTGTGTGTGTGTGAGTGTGTGTGTGAGTGTGAGTGAAGGGGATAGAGCAGTGCTGCATGTCACCTCACGCACACCAACACCACTTCATTTTTCATTTGTACCAGTCTCACCACAAATTGTTTACCTGCAGTCTGGCAGTGATTGTATGGTCAGTCATGCGAAACACAGACACGTGGAACCAGCAGCAGAACTTGACAACACATGCATCGCAGTCTTGAAAACAAGTGTTTCATTACTCCGCGCAATGAATTAATTGAATAAGCTTGACTTGAATGATATGATATGCAACCTTGACAATAAAATCACTGATGCTAATTTTTGCATGAATTCAGGATAAACTTTTAGTGAATAAACAAGTGAAAATATGTAGCATCATCCATGTGCGCACGTACACACACAACGAACGATAGAAAAAGAAGACATGCTGGTGAAAAGGCACGAACAGTCATAGACACACGCACATACAAGAGAGAGAGAAGGAGAAGACAAGCCCGGGTGAAGACAGATAGTCATAGACACACGCACACATCTTTCAGAACTTGCACGTGTGTCTAGGGGTCGTGTAATGATTTAAGAGGGGCTGTGTAATGGCTGTAACTGTTACCTCCTGCACAGCAACAGGTGAATAGAAAGTCGCTACTTAACAATGAAATATTTTGACAATCATTCAGAAGCAATATTCACAAATGAACTAACATAATTCTGAAAGGAATATATGTTTTTTAATTCTTTAAATATGAAAAATATTTTGCATATGAAAATAAAATATAAAACTGTGGTATTTAGTTTATATGTAATGATGAAAGTTGAAGAAATTTTAAAAACACGATAGGCTAACTGCTGAAGATGACCGTAGACCGTAACTGAGTAACCGAATGACAGACGACACATGCGACATCTTTTTATCTCTTGAATTGTACACAGCTGTGATGAACGATACATACACGTGATAATGTACAATTATATACAAAATACAAATATATAGTGATATATAGTATAACGATAAATGTGGCTTTTACAGTGAAGTCGCAACATGTTCAGTTGTGTTGATGATAATATTCATAGTTCAGAACATAACTCTGACCCTAACCCTTCCCAACAAAGGCTCATCGCTTTTGAAACTTATTTACACTTTTACATCGCTACTCTTTAAACCTATTTACACGTTTACAAAATTAAAAATACGGTCTGTGGGTAGAGTTTGACACAAGAAGTGACAGTGCAGACATCTGTGGCTAGAGTTTGAGCAAGAAGAGCTCAGTTATACAGATATTGTCGAGGTACATTACATAGCAAAGACTATCAAATAGGGAAATTCTGAGGTGGCACAGATTTGTCTTTATTCCGTGGCTTAGGGAGATTGTTACGGACACCATACCAGAACTGGTCTAACTTTCTGCAAGGAAGCGGTTGACCATTTTCTGGACTGATTTCAATTTCAGGCCATGTCAGTTGTTTAAATGAACCATATTCTTGATTCTTCCATGTTTTCTTCATACAGTTGTCATCGTTTTTCAGAAGTGGTAAGTCCTCTGAAACTGGTTGTCTGGGATGGGAAGCGAGGTCGAGGAGGCTCTGATTGTGTCCTTTACCTTCTTGACGGATGACGATGATGCTCCCGTAAGAGTGCGTCTGCTGGGCCAGAGTCGTTAGAAAGTGGGGACCACCCCGACAGAGCTCATCGGGAGAGAAGAAGAAGATAACACTGTAGGCACTGACGACAGCGTTGGCTTGCTCCATGATCTCCGCTGTGAGAGACATCATGTGTGAAATAACACACACACAATGAAAATATACACGCAAAACATGTGAAAATTAAGAGCATACTTGTGAAATAAAACATACACACAGAAGGCAGTTACTGTTAAGAATGTATGTGTTGCATGTAAGACATGTCATCCTTTTGTTTCCTATACTCACGTCTTCCTAGTCTGACGACATCCACAGCAACGGCATAGCCTTCCTTCTGGAGCTGGGGAATCACGTGGTCGGTGACGAGGGAGTGGTGGTCTTCACCATGGATCACGACAACATCATGTTCCCATTTATCTGGAAACAAGAGTAGTAGTGCTTGAAAAACAAACTGGAAAGCAGGAGCTTACTCTCACACGAATCGCGCATTTTAGTTAGATATTCTTGTAGAACATCCAATGGTTTGAAATAATTTTCTAAAAGAACCATTTTAAAGGCTATTGTAGGACAATATCTACACAAAACCACCTTATTTTTCTCGACAGTAAGCAACGTGTAAAGGACGTACGTAAAATATATACACACATACATTTCTAAATGTCTGTTTAGAGTTAGCTAAATCCTTGATCTCATAATCCGTCCAGGGGAGACTAACCTCCGTGTGGCTGTCGTCTCAGCCAGAACTTGATACATTCGCCATAGCGCCGCACGGTGAACACTGCTGCCACACCAACCAACACGCAAGTCAAGACAACTGCAATGATGTAACCCAGCCAGGACTCCTCCACACTGTCTGGGAACAAAATGGTCACACCTGTGTAAGTTTACCTCCGTGCTCAAGGCTCAATGCCACAGTCATTCATGGCTGAGGAAATTTGGATCATTGTTTTAAATGCAGAGTGCTCTCATTAGTATTATTACATTTCCTGTTATTTCAAATGTAGCACTCTGTATTATTTAACACTCTTTTAGCAATATGTATTTTCTAGCTCAGAGAACATTACACAATGGAGGAAGAACGATAATCCACAAACAGTACAAACTTATTTCTCTAGCAACTTCAAAGAGTTGTCTCCCTTATATTAAAAAAAACCAACAACAAAAAAACAAAACAAAACAAAAACAAAAAACAAAAAACCAAAAATCAAAATAAAAATAAAAAATAAATTAAAAAAAAACAAAAACAAAAACAAAACAAACTCGAACCCACAAGTTTCATATGCACATTCACCGAACCCTTCTTTAGTGTCATCACGAATTGCATCGTGTTACATCACAGCCTCTTTGTCACACAAGTAAATACTAACCTACTCGCACATTACTTGACAAAAAATGTATATTCAACACCTTTAAATATGTATGTTTTTTCCTTGCGGATTCTGCAGATGTGTATTGTTTTCTTTCAATGCAAACTGCAGTCGTATATTTAAAAACTATTGAGCAACAAGACTGCCTGGTTTGCATTTGATGGAGGGACACACAATCGAACTTAATTTCTGTTCAAAAAGTTCCAGAAATCGGTCCATGTGTAGAAGTTGTTTAGATTTTCTGATTATAATTTCCAATTCCTCCACCACCGTCACCAGTTGAGTTGTTGGGACAACTAGGCTCTCTTGCTCCTCTTTGCTGAGAGCAATGGTAAACCTATTAGTGGAACTTACAAGTTGGAATAATCTGACAGAGTACTTATACTAGTTTGAAGTTTGTGGTACTTACACAGTTGCAGTAAGCGGACAGAGTACTGGTTGGCCGGGTCAGGTGGGATTTGTGGGGTGTAAAGACGACAATTGTATTCCACTTCAAAGTCTTCAGGTGACACTTTCGAGAAAGTAAGATTGCAGGATTTTCCATTGTACCCATTAGTGCTGAGAAAGGACATCAAGAACACTGTCAGTGATTATAGATGAGCGTATTATTCATCATTCTTCATACTCCATTGTATATTCAGTGAGAAATATTAAAAGAACTTTTCCTACACGTGGATATGTAGCCAAACGTTAAAAAATATTTAAAAGATAGTAAATGAAATTTTAATTAAATTCCATTTTTAAGTTACAGAAGAGTGAGAAGACTCAGATAAGCAAGTCGGATAGCTATTTCACTCTGGAACAGAGAATGATAAAAATTAATAAATAAAAAGAAAACTATATTTGATCACAAAACAACAACAACAACAACAACAACGACGACGACGACGACCCAAAGCAATTTCTTACTCGCACTTGATGAAGCGGTTTGTGGAATTTCTCACGAGTTGTGGATGACCATCAGACTTATTGACCTTCCACATGACGACACCATCGTGATCCTTACAGTCCCCAAAGTCTGCTGCACATTGAAGGGTTTTCTGGGCTCCCAGGGCGACGTACTGCTCTGGTTGTTCATTCGTGATCAGTTGACTCTTTCCAGACTTGCCTGTCCACATAGCAATGTATAGGCCACACAGTTTCCCTTGAGGTCAGGTTCCTAAAACCAACTCCCCACTTCCCCCGCGAATAAAATAGCTCTCCTCCCCTTATTACTTTTCTAATCATATGTAAGACACATTTAAACAAAGCAATAGACTGTGTATCTTCCGTATTAGGTCGACAAACTCTTTTAAATTGAATAGATGATGGCGAACCCGCGAATAATAAAAACCCTAAGAGTGAAACCCGTGAATGGTGAGGTCTGGTAACAGGATTCTACTTCTAGTAGTGATGATGTTAAAACGGAACTCACTTCCGTTGGAAAGTAATCATGAGATGAAACTGTAGACAATATATATACTGTTAGAAAGCCCAAAAATCATGCCACTGAAAGTAATAAATTTTCCACTTTTTCAGTTTGAAGATGATTTTTTCAACTTGTCTGTGCTAGTGATTAAACTTTCTTCCTGTACCAGTCCTTGCAGTCAGTAAACTGTACAGTTAGAAACCGTTACATTAAAAAAATCTTAGACCATCTTATAGACACTAATGGGGATGTAGACTAATATTTTAAATTGCAATATATTATCTTTGGAATCTAAAAACTACCCCTGAAAAAATAATGAGAAAAGATTGCCTATAATATGTGAATTATTGAGTGATCGCCGACTGTTTTCCACGTACATGAAACCGTGTAGTTCAGAAATCCACGCGCATGCGCCGTTCCATTGCTAACTTGAAATACGTATACCCCTTCATCATCCTTCTGCACACTGTTTATAATGAGGGTCTGGTTGTTGTCACAGAGCTGCAGGCCGTCTTCTCGTCCCCATGGAAACGGTAGGTAAGTATTGTTAATTATCCGATACCACTGAAAGGAGGTGAAGTTCTCGGCACACCTCGGTATAATCTCCTCGGAGCCAGCGGAGTTCTCCAGAGAAAAGTTTCTATAGTCATTCATGTTCAGCGGCCCTGGACCTGTGACACAAGAGACAAGTCAGATGCAATACAGGGAACATTTCATATTTCTCTTACATTTTCTAAGAAACCTAAGAAATAAGAAACAAGATTGAAAATTATAACCACATTCCTCATCACAATTGCTTATTATGTCAACCTGTTTCCAATTAACACAACTGTGCTCATTAAGTTATTTGTTATATTCAAGAGTACACCATCATTCACAGCATCAAACGTAGGTGATCTCACCATACTTGTGCGTTTCCTATATTAGTTAGAATTTCTGTAATTATGTAATTTTGAAGACCAAGTTACAAACCCTGACGGTATTTACTGCAGTAGCCGTTTTCATGACATTCAAAAGAAGTGCCTGCAGTTTGCTGTGCCAGCCATGGCACCACAAGAACTGTGAAAATCACTGACAACAGTTGCACTTTCTCAGCTTCCATTCTTTTCAACCCCTGGAGCATCGGAGCACAGCAGACGACGAATTAAAACCTGAGTGCAGAATATCAATGTTATTACTATATAAGAATTTCAACATAGACTTGAGAAGGGTTCCGCCGAGAGGAGCGAAGATTCAAGAAAGGAAAACTTACTAGAAGTAATTACTTCATCGTTTAAACAAATCAGCTATAAAATAATTGTTTTTTGAAACATTTAATGTATAAGAACTGAAGCTTCTTATACAGATAAAACCACCGGGACATCCATCATTAATCGTAGCAGCAAGCAAATCATTTCATTCTTTGTTTTACTGGTTTTAATGCTAGCGGTATCATCATCCTCATCATCTTGATGTTGTCCCGAGATAAGAATCCACAGAAAAACGCTTATTAACATCTCAATGCATAACACAACACTAACCTGATTAATCTCTGAAGAGAAGGGGGCAGGAGCAGAAAAAATGATGATGCACGAACAGAGTATGTTGGACTGTGGACCAGAGATTATATGGCATCCAGTGAGCAGCTTCCGCAACTCTACATCCGGTCACACACTCGTGACTGTCGTAGGTGGAGTTTGTACTGTACCAAGAAAAAAAATCACTTATATATAAATATATTAAACAATATCTCCTTTACTTTCTGCGTGGAAAAGTGACATCCTCTTTGTAGAAGACCACTTATGATATAACCGTCTCTGTTGAGAAGAGGTTTTTATGAAGGACAAAAATAGGTTGAACAGTCTGAGGACAAAAGATCACACTGAAATGAGTTTGTAACAAGGCCCTGCCTCTGGAATTACCCGAAATGCGGATGTGTAGTTTGTATTAAGAAGATCCTTGCACCCCATTAACTTATACAACGGACTGCACAGTACCAAAAGCCCATTTGAAGAACTTTTCTTCTATTCTTTGAAAGACATGTCTAACATCTCGACTAATTCTAAAAGCTTTTTTGTATTATTTAATAAACTTTAAAAAAATCCAGTATTTCCTTTTTGTGATTGCTTTAACTATTCTGTTGAATACCATGTTGGTGTTATTTTATGTGCACACCAAATTGTGTGTCCAATGCAGTTGACTCATTTCCTGAATGGGATGTAGAGCCCCGACAATGAAGCAAATGAATGTAACCGAGTGTCTATTCTGTCATCTGAAATAAAAGGATCGAGACAGTGACCTGCTGTATCCCTATATATATATTAAGTATATAATATAGACACACACCCACGTGCGTGCACTCACAGAAACACACATTTCCCCAACCTACACACAGAGTGAAGCCTACTAGTGTTTCGTGCAATAATAAGTTGGACGGTACATGGCAGATGAACTACACAGACTAAGGACAATGGCTTTAGCTGCAAGAGAGGCGAATGGTGTACTGTCTCATCAATGCAGCTGTCAAACGAATAAATTAAAATAAATAAATCAATTAAAATTTCTACTGGAAAAAGATATTTATTATTTCTATACATTTTAGCTGCTATTATTCCCTGTGTAAACTGTCAGCATCAACGTCATTGAGGTTTTTGATGGAACATCATTAATGCTGGGAAAGAGCTACTTTTATGTGAAAAGACCATCTTGGCTGCTTAAATTTGAGACAGAAGAACATTTTGACAAGTAGCCACCATACATGGACCGAGTTGTTCAAATGCTGGGGGATTTTTTAATTTATCTTTCCACCAATTTGCATGTAACATCCAGAACATACCTAGTCATGATTGATTTCTATGACATTCTGTAACAGTCCGTATAGTGTCATCTTTGTTACTGCCTCTGTATGACATGGTCATATCCGCGACATTACCAGCCACTTTCTTTCAAAATTCCCAGGATTCCAAATAGTATTTTTAGCCACTTTACCACCCACCACCGACATTTCCAGTCACTATATATACTTTCTACAATATTCTATACTTTTTCTATAGTATATACTTTAAACCAGGGATACCTAACCTACGGCCCACGGGCCATATCCGGCCCGCGACGCGGTCCCATCCGGCCCGCGAAACTTCTGCCCACAGTGCAGGAAATCGGCATGTTAGTAATAAAAAACCGAAAAAAACCCACCGAAAAAAAGGGAAGAAGAAGTATTTATCCCTACGTAGGGGCGTATCTCAATCTTTTTTTCGATGGACAAACATTTCGATTCAGTGCTCTGACTTGGTGTCTCTTCATGCAGCCGGACATTCAGAAGTTGGTTTCGGGAAAACAACTTCAAATATCCCACTAATTACTACATAATTAATGGCAAGTACAACTTGTTTCTAACAAAAATGGTATCTGCTCTATTTATTTATTTATTTATTTTTTGGTATTTTTTGCGGTGAAGTGGCCCGCGACACGGCTGTCCGAAATGGATATGGCCCGCAGTCCGAAAAAGGTTGGGCATCACTGCTTTAAACAGTCAAAATATACTATATATTTTCTACATTCCGTCACTTTCTAGTACAATTATCCCAGTTATATGTTACATATGTTACATTCCTAGTTACTTTGTGCTGTCACACTCATAACGAGGATTTTCCATTCCTGATCGTGTCGAACACCACGACATCAATGTCTCAAAGGAAAGGAAATGACTTTTGCCCTCAGGGTATACAAAGCTGATGCACTTGAAAGTACTATATTCGTGGTAATTAATTTTGCTGAAATGCTCAGCAATTACAAATATGTAGGTAATACATTTGACAGCTGAAGTGGGACGCTAGCACGGACACAATTGTCAGTTGGGGGCCAAACAGATTTTATAGAAAATGACAATTTTTTGCATCTCAATGAAAGCTTTCATTCATATTCCTTTCAATCCATGTGTTTACCATCCATAAAAGGAGAAAAGTTTTCATATTGTTTATTGATCAGTTTGCAGAAAAAGTTCACAACAGCTGTACTGTGTTAATATTATCTTGAGTCCTGATCAAGATTATTTATGTCACGTTTTCATGCATATAAGTTTGTGTCACTAACATTTACTTTTAAAGCCACGCAGTCCCTTCCACCCAGTCCCCATCCTGCCACACACCACATGTACACAAATGGAGAAATGTAATATAAATGATGTTTTATATATATAAAACATAATTGCTTCTACGTGTATACTTAATGTGTATAACTATTGGATAATGTATACATACTGTAGATATAATATCTTACGATGTGCCACACACAACATACATGTATTTATCCTGAAAATTTAAAAATCAATAAAACACTTTGCAAAACATTAAGATATTCTGTGCTATGGAAGTTCACTCAATTTTCACACAATCTCCTAGCTGGAGAGTAAGAGCCAATTAATGTCCTCCATCTGAGGCTCATGGCGTTCAGATTCTAATTAAACCAATTTTCTCTAATTAAAGTATAGTTTAATTATAGCAGTGGCGTAGGAAGATGTTCGGCGTTGGGGGGGCAAACTCCCTGCTGACAGTGACCGGCGTTCGCACTTGCACATTATGTAAAAACGGATGGGGGGGGGGGTACTGCACGCACGCACGTACACAGTGGTAGCATCACAACACGCTGCTTTATTGTTAAAAGGCAAAGCAGCATTGAATAAGAAAAAACAAATTAAAGAATGACTCCCCGGCTAACGCATTCACAAGAAATGTGATAAACGTTATAATCATATAAATCATATTAATCAAGGCTGGCAAGTCAGTGTGCCAAAAAAAAAAACTGCGTCTTCGGTGATTTCTATTAATGAACTCCATTGCAATCTCGTCCAGATTAAGCAGATCAACCCTCTCTTTAAATACACGCATGATGAGACAGTTATTCAAGCGCGTTTGTGTCATGGAACTTCTCAGGTATGTTTTTGTTTGTTTTAAGGAAGAAAAACTGCGTGGAAAAAACAAAGGTAAAGATTAATTAAGCCTACTCACCCAACGGCTCGTGACACGCTTTGTTCTATCTCACAACAAACGCGTGGAAAATACGCTGGTTGCTGGAAACCCTCTTCTAGACACCACGCCAGTTCCAGCGACAGTCCACACAGCACGTGGCAAACCCCCGACTACTCCCAGAGACGGGCACAGGTCTCTCCACCACCGCAAAAACTCCTCTTCCGCCCCGCCGTCCTCCCAGTCCTGTGTGGCAGGTTTCTATAGGCTTCGAGAAACCTCCAGAACCTTTCCCTACCCACAGGGCCCAGCGTCCGCGAGATAATCCACGTTACAAAGAGACACAGCCCTATACCTGAACTTGGTGTCCGCACACCGTGGGAAAATAGCCCCATCCACCCCAAAGAGAATCAAAGAGACCAGAGAGGAAGGGACGCAAGGCTACCCTATAATTAAGGGCCATAAACTGGCCAGACCACCGTGGCCAGGGGACGAAACTAGGGTGGGAATGGCCGCAGGGCCACCCCTTCATCGCTCCGCTACCCGACGGTGCTGAGCCAGCGATGCGACACGTTCTATGGCCATCTACCAAAACACGGACACATATATACAAACCAAACAGTATAACACAGATAACTTATGTTGAGTACCAGCCACAGTCGTTGATGATAAAAGAGTGCCCTTGTGTAGTTTTAGAAATGTTACTTATGCACTTCCCCCTGAGTCGTAGATAGCAATAATACCAGTCTCTCTGTCTCTAAAGAAAACTACCAATATAGGGACTCAGAGTCTTTGCCTTACTTAGGTGAAGTCAAAGCCGTCAATTCGCACTAAACCGTTGGTGTGTAGTAAGATGGAAGTCCTCGTGCTTCGCTAGCTTTTCACAAAGTGTAAGGGTTCCTGTCTGATTGGCAAGACTGGGGTATTGGTATGCAACTAATTCGTTACTGGCTTTCTGTGTTCCCGATGGCCAGTGCGGCCCCTTTGGTTGTAAGCGATAGCAGATAATTTTAGGGTGACAGCGAGTGGGTGGGGGATGTTTTATGTTGGTCAAACGAAAACCGCCAAAGAAAAGGCATCGCATTATGGGGCAGGGGGGAGGGAGACCACACTCGATGTACCGATGTACTGTCCGGCTGCTTTCTTCGCTCAGGCTTCAACACAGCCTGCAATTAGCAAGGCAAACAATACCAACGGACTGTCCCCGATCTGATCGTCAGAGGTGTTAGAGCCTCCACTTGCCTCAGGGCCCGCTTTTGTGACGGTGATGACCGTCTCCTCTCTACGTTCCCCTACCTTTCTTCAGTTCTTTGCTCTTTGTGAGAATTACGTCTCAAATATTGGGGGGGCAAAAGGATATTCCTGCCCCCCCTGTATTTTCCTTGGGGGGGCGGCTGCCCCCGCTGCCCCCCTGGTTCCTACGCCACTGTATAGTTCTCATAACTGAAAACCGGATTACTTTAGGAATACGGGTTAGTCAAAAATATGTTAACACTTAAATATAAGAATAACAGTAATAATTAGTGTATAGCTTGTAACAGGGCATGTGGAGGAGGGGGTGGTTACATTATAGTCTCTCACTTTTTCCACTGGACTTGCATTCTCCAAATCATCGCTTGTTGGTTTTAGCAGAAAAATGCTTTCAATTCATCCTAAAGTGATTTTTAATTATGGAGGAAAAGGAGTGGGAGGAAACCGGATCGAGTAACTTGCAAACATACTAGCGTCACCCCCGATCCTCTTTTCCCTGCCACCCTACCCTCTAATACTCATCACGGGTAAATTTTCTAGAAGCTTCCCCAGGCCTTATCCTCTGTTGCCAGGCAGCCACCATCATCTCTCTTTGGGAGCGGCCGTGGCCACAGGGTCACCGGACGGTCAGTTATACATTCCGATGGTGCGGCCCACCCAGCGTGTATATGTGTTGGTATGTGTTTGTATGTGTGTGCCTGTCGAGCTCAATAACATATTACTATTTATTCATAAACAACAGACGGATGTAATGATGCTAGCTGTTGGATGATGGGAAAATCATTACATGACTTTGATGGCAATACAGCATGGGCATATTGCATTCTGTTCTCTGGAGATACAGTCCAGTCGAGAAACGTTTTTCTAGAGTTCATGTTGGATGAGCATACATCTTCTGGTCCCAGAGGACAGCTGGTCTGGCGTTTGTAAGTGATTTGAGTGTGTTGCCAAGCTTAGAACTCAAAGGACTGGGATTTGAGGCATTGTCTATAAGTTGTGTTGGTATGTATTTAAACACCGATTGGGAAGCAGTTCCTTGGCCAGTGCCTGTAGATGAAAAGCTATTCTCCAGGCTTGAGAGTGTGCTATCTTGATGACATTGTGCAGATGCAACAGATTCCTCTGACAGTGGTTCTGAGTACAAGCAGCGAAAGTCTGAAAATATAGGAAACGATGAGTCAGGAGTCTGTGTAACAGTTCCATCTTCTGGGATTCTTCTTAAGATGACCTGGGCACCTGGGGGAGAAAATGAAGAATAAGTACTTGGTGAAGGAGTGAGTGTCTGGTTAACTGACGGGTGTACTACCTGAACTGTTTCTGGGGTACTATTCCTGTAATCCTTTACTGCAGCATGAACATCTTCATCTTGTTCATCTTCTGTACTGTCTTCCTCATCCTCTTTTTCCTCAGGTTCAGTTTGCTTACAGGGTTCGTCCAGCACATTTTTAGAAATATTTTGGTATTCTCTAAACCTCTTTTTAGATGGCATATTTATTGGATATGTTAAGCTTGTAGTCTGTAATAAAGTTATTTTTTGGTTATAATCAATTTCCTCCTCAAAATCTTTGCCTTTTATTCCATTTGTGAAGGTGCCGAAGTCTTCTGGATCGTGACTGTAATGTGTTGACTCTTGACTACAGGTGGATAACAGATGTCGCCGACTGTTGGTTGAACTGCAGCTAGTCCTTATCTCTCGTTGACTTGATTCTACAGTCATGTTGACAGATTGATTGGTCCCAAAGCTGGGTAGGTGTTTATGGAGGCTACTCCAGAACTTGTCTAGTTGTATAGAATGGAATGGCTGATCACTTTCCTCACTGATTTCAAGTTTGGGCCATGTCAAGTGCTTCAAGTCTTTCCAAGCATTTTTTATTTGACACCCTGCACTTGTCTGAATCTGTCTTTGCTCAGCTGAACTGGTTTGAGAGTGATCAATGCCTTGTTCTTCATCTTTCCGAATAACAACGACATTACGCCGGGAATGTTTCTGCTTGGCACTTGCAGCAAGCTCAGCCAGTATTTGTGAATCAGCACCATGGATTTCATGTGGAGAGAAGGAGAAGATAACACTGTATGCACTGACAATGCCACTGGTTTGCTCCAAGATGGCTGCTGTGAACAGAATAAAACAATGCAAAGTGATTCTCAACTGCCATAGGCTAAGTTGTACCATGAACTCAATCCTGACATATTGAAATGCCAATTTCAGTAGGGCCTGAGTGCAATATAGCAGTTATTTTCTATTAAAGAAATATCTACCGTTCTAGAGTGGAAAAACCTGGTGCTCTAAACAGTGGAATAAACCTTCTAGAGTGTTACATCTTAAAGTTCATTCCTTACATGAAGTCAAGATTGAATTATACTGTAAAGTTAAAAAGGACTTTTGGAATTAATTCCCCTTAATGTTCAGAACAATATCATATCTGCTTTGAATTTTATTATTTCTGATCACGAAGTCAAGCACAGCTCAATAAGTATGCAGAATTTTTTTTTAAAGCACTTACGATGTCCTGGTCTCATGACACAGATGCGATATCCTTCTTTCGTCAGCTGAGGTTTGATGTAATTCTCTACGAGACATTCGTGGTCTTCATCATGAATCAGAACCACATCATGTTTCCAATATCCTGAACACCAAACAGTGGTAGAAAGCAGATTAGAAGAAGCATATTTCATATGTATATATAAATATAAACTGTGTGCATTCATATATATTTAGTAAACAAAGAATTTGCTTAAAATGTCTTATTTTATGTATTCTTAAAATGATTATCTCATCTACATTTATAGAAAACTCTTATTTCTTTTTTTCATTAAGCATTTATTTCTAAGCTGAAATATGTGCTTGTGATAATATTAATGTGTTTGCATGATGAGTAATATTTTGCATTATTGTTGAGCTTCATTTTTTTCGTTAAAAAGACATACTTCGTTCTGGCTGCCGTCTCAGCCAAAATTTGATACGTTCTCCATGGTGACGCACTATAAAGACCATTATCCCACTGACTAATGCACAGCCCAAGGCAGTTCCAATGATAATAAACAGCCATGACTTTTTCAGAGTGTCTGAAAACAAGATGATCACTTCAGTACAGGTTGCATTCATTAATTACTGAAAAATTTTAAATTAAACTTTGAACTGGAATGCTCTTATTATCACTTTCAGAAATTTTGTGCTATTGAAAATGAAGCACTCTGTATTTACCAAATTATGACATTTTCAGAAAGGAGAAAGTATATTTGTGTGCAGGGTATGACTAATTACACCCCTTGTTAAACTATTTTTTGTTAATGCACCACAGTTCATGGCATAAATGTTAAGTTTTCATCATATATAACAAACTTTGAAAAAGCACTACAAATAAGTGCTAGTTTAGTCTGAAAGTCTCATAAGTATTACTTCTGCAAGCCTTCCTGATTATTATCGCAGAAGCTTTCTGCGCCTCACCTCATTGTATCCATACTGAATAATTATAAGAAGTTGAACCAGAACAGTTCAAATATTTAACATTTTTTTCTTTACTGACAGCAAAATATAACACTGAAGTCTGACTCACCTAGTTTGATAAAAACGACTGAATACTGATTATCCGAGCTTAAACTCTCTTCTGGTGTGATCAGAAGACAGATATATTTCACTCCAAAGTCATCTTCTGACACTTTTGAAAAGGTAAGATTGCAAGATTGTCCGTTGAATCCACCAGTGCTGCAATTAGATTAATTTATTATTAATTAGAAGGTCAAGAAGCAAGTACACAAGTAAGGGATTAAAACTAACACTGTTCACCTCTCTTATGACTTATGCCATTTATCCAGATTTTTCTTAAGAGCAATCAAAAATATTTTATCTATTAAATCTTTTAACAACACAAGTCCTGTTGAGACAAACTAAAGTGTATTATTCCAAAAAGACAAATAGACTTTAACAAAGCATTTGCCTGTATAAGTCATCATTACCTGAATAAAACAGTTTCAAAACTATAAGAGATTAGATGATAAATTTAAGAGGAAAGAAAATACCATTTAAACCAGTCCTCACTTGCATGTGATGAAGCGGTTGGTGGTGTTTGCCTTTAGAGGTTGTTGACCATGTGAAGTTTGTACATACCACATGACAGCACCATCGTAATAATCACAGTTTCCGAAGTATGCTGCACAGTGAAGCGTTTTCTGAGCTCCCAGGGTGATGTACTGCTCTGGTTGTTCCTTCGTGATCAGTTGACTCCTTCCAGGTTTGCCTGTCATAAGTTGCGCACGTTGCAAGGTCATGATGCAATATGTCAATAAACTAGATGCACAATCCTATCACATGAATATACACACTGGAAATATTGGCCTCAGGATTTGAAAAGTGACTCAGAAAATATAAATTCTTCAGAAATTTATGATGGTTTAAAAAAAGTAAAAAATAAATTTGTTATGCTAAGATTTAATGTCAGCAAGAAACCAAGCTTTTTCTGATTTATTTTCTGACAACAAATAATAAGTTAAAAAAATATGTACAGGCAACCTCATAGTTGATAAATCCCCACACATCTGCTGTTCCATTGCTAGCTTTATATATGTAGGTTCCTGTATCCCTCATCTGCAGACTTTTTATAATGATGGTCTGATTGCTGTCACAAAGTTCAATTCCGCTTTCTCGTCCCCATGGAAATGGCACATGAGTATTGTTTATCAACTTATACCATTGAAAAGTTGTAAAATTTTCAGCACAGTGCCATAGTGCACCCATCCGACCATGGAAGTCTACAAAAGTCAGGTTTTCATTGTTATTCATATCCATTGATCCGGGACCTGCAAATCAGAGTATAACACAATGTCGTGAAAATTTCTGTTAAGTGAATATTATCTTTTTCCCCACAGAGACTATTATGCTGGACATTGTCAAGTATTTTAAAATTCTTTTTGTGTTAGAATGCTAGAATAAGAAAAGCCAAGTTACATTCTTCTCTGTGACTTCAAAATAAGGGCAATCTGACTTTGTGGTTAGGTGGCTGTCAAAGAAGTTTACTTTTGAATCAAGTTGTCTTTAACATTTCTCTTAAAAAATTTCATTCTGGTTATGCCATAAATATACTGGCACAGTATACTGAGCTGTTCTGCAATCGCACACACACTGTCTATCTTGCACACACTCACTCATTCACACACATATTAGTACATATTTCCTTGAAACTGGGGATACATTCACGAACCTGCTCGATAGTTCCTGGTTACTGAAACCCCTGGTTTATGAAAACCTTGGTTGTAAGTCTTTTACAAAATTACCAGAGAAAATAGCATAATGTGGCATAGTCCCTTGGTTTCAGCACAGAACCACTTCCCTCCCACAGACCTCAATAAAAGTTTTTTTTTTTCTTTTCATCAAAACCCCAACATGGAAGTATGTCTGATCCAACACAATTAAGGTGCTCTCAAAGACTTTAACCTTCACACTAATACTAACCTAAACTAACTTTTAAAATAACACGTACTAACCTACCCCAAACCCTAATCACTGCCAATCTGCATCATCAGTTTCCATAAAGTAAATCAAAACACACATACGCAGATGGCCATACCTGGCCAGTTTTGACTGCATGGTCCTTGTTCATGACATCTAAAAGGATCCTCAGCAGCAGTTGCATCTGGCAGCCATGTCAGTAGGAGGACAAGAAAAATTGTTGAACACAACTGTAGCCTGCAGAAATCCATGGTCTCTCCAGTTTCCATCTTGAGATGGCCACAAAACAGCAGTTCACATTATTATTATTACTCCACTAATATAATGATAAGATACGACATCAAAAGCGATTGGAAATGAAATGCGTACAAAAGTGGTACTTACATAAACTCATATTTATTGTGGGATCCCTTCAAGAAGTATCTCAAGAGTTTCATGGCTTTAAATCTTTAGACAAGTTGGTTGCATTGCATATCCTGGTACAAGCACCTATCATTGGACTCGCAAGTAAGCGTAAAAAATTAACTATTTTCACGTGACATTTAATTGTTTTTGCAGGGGATAGCGCGAACGCAGTCCCCCTTACGCATAAATTACGCACTCGAGTCACCCACATTTGGGGTGATCGCAGGGGTCAACCCGCCCCAGGTGCAATGGGCAGGCCTCGCCCTGGGAGGACCTCCTTGATGATCAAGGTGCCTCCCGTGCCAGGTAAGTATGATTTGCTACGACGTGTGACACAGCCACCCCAAACTATTTGTGCGCTATTCACTGGTGATCTACGAGAATTTTGTTTATAGCTTTTTTCTCATTTATTTACTCAGATAATATAAATTTCTTCAATGGTAAACAAAGTGCATTACAAAGTAAAATTTGTCATTTTATTTAAAATGTTAAGCAACAAGCGTGTGTTTAAAATTCTCAAATTAAAGTAAACGACAAAAGTTTAGACAACTGCAATCTTCGCGCGATTGGCATTACGGTTACCTCTCTTGCTTTTGTCTGCCACTGTACAGGTCAGAGGTCAGCAGTCCGACCGACAACGTCTCAACTGTTGATCCTCATCTCTAATGTGGGCGGTAAAGAAAAAGGGAGCCTTTTCACTTCAAGTGAATTAATTACCTTGCTATTTCTTAGACTAGTTGAAGCAATAAAGGGAGATAAAATATTAGACAATTTCGAATTATTTGAAAAGTTTTCCTAGATTTGACCCGTACCGGGTACACGTGGACTGTCACTGAGGGAAAACCGCAGCAGAAAAATGACAGAACATCAAACAAGTACACTACCTACCACTACGTGGTGTATTTTGTGAGTGTGTGTGAGAGAGACTTATATTTTGCACACCGGGTGTTGCACAAAGGTCATGTTTGTACATAGTATCGTTTAATTTTTGTTTTCTTTTGCTTCTCCTTTTTTTTCTTGCTTAAAAAAGTTGTTAATGATAATGGAATTTGTGTATGTGATATTTGTAGGCACACTTAAAATACTCTTGTCAAGTAAACTATGCTTATTTAATAATGCTATCTAAACACAATATCCTCGCCTACGGCCATACCACGTTGAACACACCGGTTCTCGTCCGATCACCGAAGTTAAGCAACGTCGGGCCCGGTTAGTACTTGGATGGGTGACCGCCTGGGAACACCGGGTGCTGTAGGCAAAACTTTTATTTTTTTTTAATAGTTTCTGTCTAGTGTGGTAAACTTTAACATGTGGCAACCTCCATCTTCATTCTAAGCATATTTCGATTTTAGGGATTGAGGACACGGAAACTTTTCTCTCTAGTACACATCCTGTTTTAGCAACCTTTTATCTGCTGCTTTTAAGCCGTGCTTGTCTTCGTCTTTACAGTGTCAGTGTCACGTTATCTATCCTCAACCTTACAACTGTGTTTCTGTGTTCGATCACTTGCTTGCCACTCGACCATCGTGCTACAACCTGTATTATGCGACGTCACACCATAGTCTAGAGGTTTTAGTTTTGGTCTTGTGTTGTTTAGTACACGTTACATGAAACAGGTTGTTGATCGACGATAATGGCTGCTGCTTTTACATGTTTTGTTAACTTTTGAGCGATTTTAATATCTGTAGCCTTATAAAGCATGGTTATATTTAGTCAAGCTGCTGAGAGACTTTACTGACAATAAGCGTCGATAAATTCAGGTAAGCGGATTGCTGGCCTCTTAAATAAGTAGACACCTATATTGAGTAAGGCTTAGTAAGTGTTAATACACGATAACGGTTGTAGAGGAAAGCCACATGAAATCGTGTACTTACAGTAGCCTGCGAGTTGTGAGTAGGACTGCCTGCACGCCGACTTCCTTCAAACGACTCCAGGAAATTCAAGTGGCTCCACTGTTTTCAAAAAGCTTTTGTCGCTAAATATCATTTACAACTTTCTCTCCAGCGAACGTGACAGTCAAACTACTTGTCGCAATGTCAAGGTTCACCAGTGTTGCGCAGTTAGTAGTGCGGGTGTCCGGAGTTCAACTCATACTCCTGACAGCAGTACATGCAGGTCAGTACAGTGATGACCATGGAAGCAAGTTAGTACTGGCTGTTATTACCACCGCCGACCTTCAGGGGAGGAGTGAAAGGAAGAGGATGGGATGGGGGAGCGGGTGCACACGGTGGTGCATTGTGTAGTGTGAACGTGTCAGGACGCCACCAGGAACAAGCCGGATATCCTTGTAGCAAAGACATGGGGCACTTGTAGCCTCGGCTCGTAAGTGGCATGCTGGGAAAATGTGTACATGTCGGAAAGAAGAGATACACTATGTTCACACGCCGTTGAATATTCACAAATACTGCAGGCGATGGAGCGTGTGACCGGGTTACTTACTCATCACAGTAAATAAACAGTCGCCATCACGAATGTTTGTGTCCGAGGTTCACCATTGTTCACGCAGCCTGTGCAGCATTTGTACTGAAACATACATGAGGTCAACGCAGACTGAGCCACTTTGCTTATGTTACTATGTATATATTGACATGGTTACAGGTTATATGTTCACATGACGTGTCAACGTGTTTCCTTTCAATGCCGACTGTGCTGAATTGAGTCTCAGCTTAATACTTATTCTGTCAGTCTTTCCATGTGCACTAGTGTCTTGTGTCACTCACCCCGTCTGTCAGTCAGGTACAATAAGTCACTGGTCCCTAGGTGTCTCTCCAGAAATACATATCATTGCGCTGTTGTAATGCTCTAGTGGGGTGGTGGGTGGTTGCATTTCATAATACCTCAGTGAAAGATACTGCTTCCCACAATCTGAGTGATACGCGCTCTTTTCATTCTGGAAATAGAGGCTTACAAACATTAACACGCAGGTACAAATACAAGCTAACATACACATAAAGAAAGAAAAGCGAGAAACCCTCTCCGCTCGTCTGTCGCCACCCGACGCTGATGAAAGTCGACACAGCAGTCTTCTGGGAAAAAATTAATAATTTTTGAAATTCGGAAAAAGAATGTGATAATTTGCGCTAGATAGTTTATACACTAGTATTCACACACTTCGACAACTATCTTGCATGCTAACAAGGCTATAAGTATTCACAGTCCTAGTGTCAGCGTGATGACCTAAAGGCAACGACTTGAACCCGTTGAACGAGGACTGGTGGTAAGAAATACAAATGTTGCAGCGTTTGGTTGACATGGATGATAGCAGCCTCGCAGGAGACTGTACGCGTGTCTATTGATTCGATTGCGGCGGTGGACGAATGAAGAAAGTGTGGATATGTGTAGTAAATAATGAAAACAGCTGACACATTGAACTTCCATACAGATATGTTTAAGGTAAATGTAAGGTTACCTATGATGAAATTGAACCATTCTCACATGATATTGACTTGTTTTGCTGGGGATAGCGCGAAGGCAGTCCCCGTGTGCGTAAATTACACACACATAAACTGCACTGGTGAGGCTTCTACCTTGATGTACAAGGTGCCTACCGTGTGAAGACATGGTCGTGTGACACACCCACCCCAAACTATTTGTGCGCTATTCAGTGGTGATCTAAGAGATTATTATTTTTTTTCTTGTTCCCCACCTATTTACTCAGTATAGATTTCTTCAGTGGTGAACAAAGTTCATTACAAAATAAATTTTGCTAGTTTATTGAAAATGTTTCGCAACAAGCGTGTGTTTAAAATTCTCAACTTAATGTAAAACGAGAAAAGTTTAGACAACTGCAATCTTCGCGCCATTGGCATTACGGTTACCTCTCTTGCTTTTGTCTGCCACTGTACAGGTCAGAGGTCAGCAGTAAGACCGACAACGTCTCAGTTGTTCCTCAACTCTAATGTGGGCGGTAAAGAAAAAGGGAGCTTTTTCACTTCAAGTGAATTATTTACTTTACTATCTATTTCTTAGACTAGTTGAAGAAATAAAGGGAGATAAAATATTGGATAATTTCGAATTATTTCAAAAGTTTTCCTACATTTGATCCGTACCGGGAACACGTGGACTGTCACTGAGGGAAAACCGCAGCAGAAAAATGACAGAACATCAAACAAGTACACTACCTGCCACTACGCGGTGTATTTTGTGAGTGTGTGTGTGTGTGTGTGTGAGAGACATATTTTGCACACTGGGTGTTGCACAACGGTGATGTTTGTGCATTGTATCGTTTAATTATTTGTTTCCTTTTGCTCTGCTTTTTCTTCTTTCTTAAAAAATACTGTTGTTAATTAATGATTATGTAATTTGTGTTTGTAATTTTTGTAGGCACACTTAAAATACTCGCTCCCTGTCAGGTAAGGTATGTTTGTTTAATAAAGCTTTTTAAACACGTAGTCATCACCTACGGCCATAGCACGTTGAACACACCGGTTCTCGTCCGATCATCGAAGTCAAGCAACGTCGGGCCAGGTTAGTACTTGGATGGGTGACCGCAAGAAATGCACATCATTGCGCTGTTGTAATGCCCTAGTGGGGTGGTGGGTGGGTGCATTTTTATGTTTACCTCAGTAAGATAATATTTCCCACAGTCTGAGTGATATGCCCTCCTTTCATTCTATAATTAGAGCAGGGGTGGGCAACATACGGCCCGCGGGCCGGATCCGGCCCGAGAAGGGATTTTGACTGGCCCGCAGACTGTTTCTGGTCGTACATGATAATGTGGCCCGCGGCCACAGTCTGCCGCAATCTCCCACTACATGGACTAATTACTTGCTTACTGCGTCAAATAATAGTGACTGTTAGTTATTTTTTGGTTCTTTGTTTTCTTTGGTTTTTGATTCTTTGTTTTCAGTTAGAATTAGATTTAGAAGTCGGCAAGAAAGCAGTATGTTTGTTGTGCAGTTAAAGTGTTGCCGTGATGAAAGAGTACAATGTTAGCCGCCATCATGCGACGAAGCATGCAGGCTAAGGCAGGCATGGCAGGTTAAGGCAGGCTATGGCAGGACTTTATCAGCAGCGGAACGGCAAACAAGAGCAACAGAACTGGACAGAAAACTTGTAAAGCAGCAGAATGTATTCGTCAAAACCAAAGTAGCCCAGAAAGCTGCTACTCATGCCAGCTTTGTGGTCGCATACAACATCGCCAAGCACAGCAAATCCTTCAGTGATTGTGACTTTGTCAGAATATCACAACTCACTTTCCAACACTGGAGACTATGGCAGCCCAGATGATGTCAACTGAGAAATACACCAATATGATATCTACAATAGACAATGAATTTGCTCGTCGTTTTGCGGATTTCCAGAAACCTTCTGCTGAGTTTGATATCTTGTCAACCCCGTTTACAACTGACTTTGAAAAGGTGCCGGATGCTCAACAGCTGGAATTGACTGACCTGCAGTGTGACTCTACCCTGAAAGAGAAATTTCTAATCTGAAAGCATTGACAAATTGTATTCGTCACTGAATGAGTCCAAGTTTGCCAACCTGAGAAAGATGACATGAAACTACTTGTTCTGTTCGGGTCTACATACATTTGTGAGCAAACATTTTCGACCATGAACATTAACAAGACAAATCTGCATTCCAACCTAACTGATGTTCACGTGCAGTCTTTACTGAGGATTTGTACGTCCGACATGCAGCCAGAGTTCAAGCAACTTGTTGACAACTTTGATGGACCACAGCTGTCTCACTGACTTCAGCAGCTATTGAAGTACACTACGTTAGCATCATTAAATACTGTTTTCGGCCTCTATGCTTTAAAATTAAAGTTTATGAGTTTACATTAAACACGATTTATTCCTTGCATAGGTAGATAAATACGCGATTAAGGTATTGATCCAGTAATCTGGTCCGCCAAGGACTTCATTTCCCCATATCCGGCCCGCCGACCGGAGAAGTTGCCCACCCCTGAATTAGAGGTTACAATCATCAACACGCAGATACAAATAGAGCAGCGGTTCTCAACCTGTGGGGCGCGACCCCCTGGGGGGTCGCGACGTGCCTACAAGGGGGTCGCGAAGGTGGGTGGTCTTTTTTTAAAAGTTTCTTATTAGTGAAATTAACTTAGATTGTGTAACCGAGTGGTGAGGGCGATCAAACTCCAAATCTCTTCTCCCTTCGAGTGACCAATCCCTGAAAATGGTCTTCCAAACAACACCAGTGCCAACATTCTGGATTAGCATCAACGGTGAATATCCTCTCCTTTCTGAGAAAGCAATGAAAGTTCTTCTGCCATTTTCAACTTCGTATATGTGTGAGCAAGGATTTTCGGCATTGGCAGCACTGAAGTCTCAATACAGAAATCGTGTGGACACAGGCTGAGCTGCGAATAGCAGTGGGTACGAACATCGCACACAGGTTCGCTTCTCTATGCAACAGCAAGCAGACTCAACCTTCTCATTAATCAAAGTGAGTGTCCAATAAAATAATATTTATTAGCACCGCAGAATTTGCTTTAGTAAAATTTCATTAACAGTTATACTTCTTGCAGATACGAACTTTGTTCTTCCCTTGTTGAATTGCATTGATTTCCTCGACGCGGCGTTCGAGGTTAGCTAAGGCTCCCCCCCCCCCACTCTTCCACCGACCTAGCTGGCTATGGGGGTCGCTGACGTACCGGTGTTCCTCAGGGGGGGGGGGCGCCACAAGTAAAAGGTTGAGAACCGCTGAAATAGAGGGTAACATACACATAAAAAAAAGCGAGAAACCCTCTCCGCTGATTAAAGTCGATAGAACAGTCTTGTGAAAAAAAAAAAAAATAAAAGTTCTTGAAAATCGGAAAAAGAATGTAATAATTTGCGCTAGATAGTTTATACCAGGGTACTATGCATGTGGGTCGCAGTCAGCGGGCCGCACCACGAAAAGAAAATGTGTTTTCATTAAATTTTACGAACACTACTGTCACTGCAGTTGAATGCTAAAATACATTTTTATATTTATTAACTACATTTAGTGTAGTTTATTACATGCACAGGCAGTTTAGTTTATTAAAATAAGTTGACGTTGTCTCTGTCACTAATAAAAAGCAGAAACTGTAGTTCCCCCCCCCCAAAAAAAAAAAAAACCCCTATAATTACTAGGCCTACTGCAGATGTCTCGTCACTCATGTTTCTGTCCACTCAGCTGAGATCGTTTGGCAGAGACCAGACATCGACGTTAGGCCTGAAGTCACGTGTAGTGGCAAGCCGCAAGGTTGCTCTCAGATGCTCATCAGTCAGTCTTGATCGTAATGCTGTTTTGTTGATCTTCATTCTGGAGAAAAACTGTTCGCAAACGTTCGTACTCCCAAACATCGCTAGAATTCTAGCAGCTGTGCAGAATAAGTTTGGAAAATTCTCTCTAGGAAGAAACTGGTAGAAATCTGGAACTCCAACATCAACGTATTTTTGCTTCAGAACAGTGTCACACTGCAGGTCCAGTAGTTCCATCTGGACTTCCTCTGGAACGTTTTTCACATCAACTGCGAACGGAGTGGCAACAAGGACAAATTGTGGTTGGAGAGCAGTGAATTGCTAAAAGCGGTGTTCAAAATCTTCCAGTAGTCTGGAGAGGATGTCTACTTAGTCTTTCAGGCGCTGTGGTTCAACTGTTATGCTCTGTAGAAAAGAGAAATGAGCCAGGTTTCCATCTGCCAGCTGAGTGGCCCACAAAGTCAGCTTGCATCTGAATGATTTGATGCGGTCAAACATCACGGTAATCAGCTGCTTTGAGCCCTGTAGATGTGAATTGAGTGTATTGAGATGTTGCGTGATGGCAGTAAGAAAAGCAAGATCCGACAAAAACATTGGGTCACTGAGCTGAGGTATGTCTCTTGTCTTTCATTGACATGAACAATGCTATTTCCCGTCTTAGTTCAAACAATCTCTGCAGCACTTTTCCACGACTCAACCATGTGACTTCCGTATGATACAGCAACTCTCCGTATTCCGTTTCTAAATCAGCTAGAAATGACACAAACTGTCTGTGGCTGAGACCCCGTGCACGTATGAAGTTCACTTTCTTCACGACAACATCCATCACGTTCTTCATTTGTAGACTTTTGGCACAGAGTGCTTCTTGGTGCAGAATGCAGTGTATGGCTGCAAAAGGTCCCGCCAAGCTGAGCTGATTCCGTTTCTCTACCATTAATCCAACAACACCAACCTTCTCTGAACACATTGCTGGTGCACCGTCCGTAGCCACTGAAACAAGTTTTTACCACGGTAGCCCACACCTGTCAATACAAGCTTCCAGTTCTTGAACCACGTCACGTCCAGTCGTCGTTCCTTTCATGGGTAGTAAGTCCAATAGCTCTTCAACAATGTTCAAGTTTTCGTCGACCCCACGAATGGAAACGGCACAGTATGCGGTGTGTTACACCAGTAGACTCGTCCAGTGCAATGGAATATGTTACAAAGTCTTTTGCAGCGGCGATCAGTTGCTGTTGAACATTTGTCGCTGACTCGGTGATCCTGCTGCAACTGCAGACAAACTTAAGCCATCGAAGAGCTTCTTTTTCTCGGGGCAGATAATTTCACACGCCTGCAGCATACACTCTTTTACAAACTGGCCTTCAGTGAATGGTCGCGATGCCTTTGATATCATCTCGCTAACAACAAAGCTTGCCTTCACAGAACATTTCCTGAACGTTTTAGTAGTTCCCTCCCTTGTGTTATTTTCATTTCGCTTGTAAACGGGGGTAATTTTCACCGCGGGAGTTAATCACCAAGCACAACATACATATACACCGCAGACGTGGCCGCGGGCCGCACAAAAATGTTTCGCGGGCCGCGTGTTTGAGACCCCTGGTTTATACACTAGTGTTCACACACTTCGACAACTATCTTGCATGCTAACAAGGCTATAAGTATTCACAGTTCTAGTGTCAGCGTGGTGACCTAAAGTCAACGACTAGAACCCGTTGAACGAGGACTGGTGGTAAGAAATAAAAATGTTGTGTTTGGTAGACATGGATGATCGCAGACTGTACACGTGTTTACTGATTCGATTGCGGCGGTGGAAGAATGAAGAATGAAGAATGTGTGTATATGTGTAGTGAAAAATGAATGAATAGGCCATATACATATATAACGGCTGACACATTTTAACTGACAAATAGAAAGTAAAAAGGGTTTGCATTTGTTTACAATGACATTGAATTGTTTTTGCAGGGGATAGCGCGAACGCAGTCCCCCTTACGCATAAATTACGCACTCGAGTCACCCACATTTGGGGTGATCGCAGGGGTCAACCCACCCCAGGTGCAATGGGCAGGCCTCGCCCTGGGAAGACCTCCTTGATGATCAAGGTGCCTCCCGTGCCAGGTAAGTATGCTTAATACGTACGTGTGACAGTACCACCCCAAACTATTTGTGCGCTATTCAGTGGTAATCTAAGAGAATTTTGTTTATAGCTTTTTTCCCCATCTCTTTACTCAGATAGTACACATTTCTTCAATGGTAAACAAAGTGCATTACAAAGTAAATTTTGTCATTTTATTTGAAATGTTTAGCAACATGCGTGTGTTGGAAATTCTCAAATTAAGGTAAAACGACAAAAGTTTATACAACTGGAATCTTCGCGCCATTGGCATTGCGGTTACCTCTCTTTTGTCTGCCACTGTACAGGTCAGAGGTCAGCAGTACGACCGACAACGTCTCAGCTGTTCCCCAACTCTAATGTGGGCGGTAAAGAAAAAGGGAGCTTTATCACTTGAAGTGAATTATTTACCTTACTATCTATTTCTTCGACTAGTTGAAGCAATAAAGGGAGATAAAATATTGGATAATTTTGAATTACTTCAAAAGTTTTCCTAGATTTGACCCGTCTGCTGCCCAATTAATGTCCCGCTTTCTGGCTTAAGATAAGATAAGATAAGATAAGATAAGATAGATAAGATAGATAAGATAATACTTTATTAATCCCTAGAGGGCAATTCAGAATTCAGTTCAATTCAGGCTTTCTGGCAAGTCCATCAAATGTCCCGGTTGTCTTTAAAAATCCCTTTTTTCGGCATTCTTTGACGGTGACGACACCATCAGCGGCACGTGTCCAGCTTTCGCCCCCGAAAAGTCTGGTCACCTTAGAGAATGGAATTTGTGTGATTTTCTTGTAGGCGCTACCCTGTCAGGTAGGGTATGCTTCTTTAATAAAAAATTTTCAATACGTTTAGTCCTCGCCTACGGCCATAGCACGTTGACCACACCGGTTCTCGTCCGATCACCGAAGTTAAGCAACGTCGGGCCCGGTTAGTACTTGGATGGGTGACCGCCTGGGAACACCGGGTGCTGTAGGCAACAAATTTTTTTTTTTTTTTTTTAATAGTTTCTGTCTAGTGTGGTGAACTTTAACACGGGGCAACCTCCTCTTCATTCCAAGCATATTTCGATTTTAGGATTGAGGACACGGAAACTTTTCAGTCTTCTGGAAAAAAATAAAGAGTTCTTGAAAATCGGAAAAAGAATGTGATAATTTGCACGAGATAGTTTATATACTAGTACTCATACAGTTCGACAACTATCTTGCATGCTAACAAGGCTAAGGGTATTCACAGTCCTAGTGTCAGCGTGGTAACCTAACGGCAACGACTTGAACCTGTTGAACGAGGACTGGTGGTAAGAAATACAAATGTTGCAGCGTTTGGTTGACATTGATGATAGCAGACGACTGTACAAGTGTCTATTGATTCGATTGCGGCGGTGGACGAATGAAGAAAGTGTGGATATGTGTAGTGAATAATGAATAGGCCATATATATATATAACACAGCTGACACATTGAACTTCCATACAGACATGTTTAAGGTAAATGTAAGGTTACCTATGATAAAATTGAACTATTCTCACATGATATTGACTTTTTTGCTGGGGATAGCGCGAAGGCAGTCCCCGTGTGCGTAAATTACACACACATAAACTGCACTGGTGAGGCTTCTACCTTGATGTACAAGGTGCCTCCCGTGTAAAGACGTGGTCGTGTGACACACCCACCCCAAACTATTTGTGCGCTATTCAGTGGTGATCTAAGAGATTTTTATTTTTTTCTTGTTCCCCACCTATTTACTCAGTACAAATTTCTTCAGTGGTGAACAGAGTACATTAAAAAATAAATTTTGCTATTTTATTGAAAATGTTGGCAACAAGCGTGTGTTTAAAATTCTCAACTTAATGTAAAACGAGAAAAGTTTAGACAACTGCACTCTTCGCGCCATTGGCATTACGGTTACCTCTCTTGCTTTTGTCTGCCACTGTACACTGACATTGATGACTGTACACGTGTTTATTGATTCGATTGGGGCGGTGGAAGAATGAAGAAAGTGTGGATATGTGTAGTGAATAATGAATAGGTCATGTATATTTATAGCTTAGCTGACACATTTAACTGACATAGGAAGTAAGATAGGCTTGAATTATTTTCACGTGACATTGAATTATTTTTGCAGAGGATAGCGCGAACGCAGTCCCCCTTACGCATAAATTACGCACTCGAGTCACCCACATTTGGGGTGATCGCAGGGGTCAACCCGCCCCAGGTGCAATGGGCAGGCCTCGCCCTGGGAGGACCTCCTTGATGATCAAGGTGCCTCCCGTGCCAGGTAAGTATGCTTAATACGTACGTGTGACAGTACCACCCCAAACTATTTGTGCGCTATTCAGTGGTAATCTAAGAGAATTTTGTTTATAGCTTTTTTCCCCATCTCTTTACTCAGATAGTACACATTTCTTCAATGGTAAACAAAGTGCATTACAAAGTAAATTTTGTCATTTTATTTGAAATGTTAGGCAACAAGCGTGTGTTTGAAATTCTCAAATTAAGGTAAACGATAATAGTTTAGACAGCTGCAATCTTCGCGCCATTGGCATTGCGGTTATCTCTCTTTTGTTTTCCACTGTATAGGTCAGAGGTCAGCAGTACGACCGACAACGTCTCAGTTGTTCCTCAACTCTAATGTGGGCGATTAAGAAAAAGGGAGCTTTATCACTTGAAGTGAATTATTTACCTTACTATCTATTTCTTCGACTAGTTGAAGCAATAAAGGGAGATAAAATGTTGGATAATTTCGAATTATTTCAAAAGTTTTCCTAGATTTGATCCGTACCGGGTACACGTGGACTGTCACAGAGGGAAAACCGCAGCAGAAAAATGACAGAACATCAAACAAGTACACTACCTGCCACTACGCGGTGTATTTTGTGTGAGAGAGAGACATATTTTGCACACTGGGTGTTGCACAAAGGGCATGTTTGTGCATTGTATTGTTTAATTTTTTTTTCTGCTGCTCTGCTTTTTCTTCTTTTTTTAAGAAAGCTGTTGTTAATGATAATGGAATTTGTGTGATTTTCTTGTAGGCGCTACCCTGTCAGGTAGAGTATGTTTATTTAATAAAGCTTTTTAAACACGTTGTCTTCGCCTACGGCCATACCACGTTGAACACACCGGTTCTCGTCCGATCACCGAAGTTAAACAACGTCGGGCCTGGTTAGTACTTGGATGGGTGACCGCCTGGGAACACCGGGTGCTGTAGGCGAACTTTTTACCTTGTTAAACTTCTTAAACAGTTTCTGTCTAGTGTGGTGAACTTTTTACATGGGGCGACCTCCGTCTTCATTCTAAGCATATTTCGATTTTAGGGATTGAGGACACGTAAACTTTTCTCTCCAGTACACATTGTTTTTAAACAACAACCCTAAAAAAAATTCGAAGAAAGAATCTTATAATTTGCGCTAGATAGTCTATACACTAGTATTCATACAGTTCGACAACTGTCTTGCATGCTTACAAGGCTAAGGGTATTCACAATCCTAGTGTCAGCGTGGTAACCCAAAGGCAACGACTTGAACCCGTTGCTAGGCGACATGCGTGACGTATGCAAACTTATTAAGGTCACCGACTGATTACAATGCTATCAATATGGCGATCGTATATCAATATTAACTCAGTCATGACATCAAGTGCCCGGATAATCCACAACTCACCGACTTAAGACAGTGTGGAGACTCCAGGTAAACCCCAGCCTACCTGTAGTTTCTCCAGCAGCACAGCCGGGGATCTGTCTTGTCTTTCCGAGCTTTGAGGAGGAGGATGCCAGCCACTGCCTCATAATTACCAGGTGAGAACTATCTGTGATTACTTCAGACGTCCAGGTGTCTCTTGTTGTTGTGTTGTGTATCTCAATCTGTGCTGTTAGCAACTGCTATAGTTAACTTTTTAAACCAAGCAAACAGTTTATTCTTTTTTTCTCTCTCTCATTTTCTATAGTTTTATTAATCTGATGTGCTCGTATGCGCAGCCTTGTCCTCGGGACATCAAAATACTTTAAAATTTATCATTCTATTTATGAAGTCTCATTTTAAAACTCTTTTAAAGGTTGATGAGAGTCTCTCAATAATATTGCCTTTAGTTTATGTATTGTAATGACCGTGAAGGTACAGAACTGTTGTGAAGGAAGTAGTGAAACTATGTCAGGTAAGTTTTCTAATAAATTAACTTTTATTTACACTAAACATGATTGAGAATTGTATACAATTAACTAAAATCACAGGGGTTGCCTTCCACCTGGAATTTTCCCTTTGTGACATTTCGCAATAACTAGTACAGCTCGGCACAGAAACTCGAAATAGTCTGTGAGTATTCATCACAGGTAGATGCTTGTTTTGTGTACAAGTTCATGGCAGTCGCACACAGAGTGCGCCACAGTCACACGCATGCACATGTGAGCAGCCTGTGGAGGTCGAACATTCTCGTGAGCGAACACATCAAACAGCAGCTGAGTTGAGGACAGCTGTTATCGATCATCGTAAGCCTCACCAGCTGGCTTCTACTCGCCGCCTGAATACACAAACACGGAAATAAGTTGTTTGACCCACAACAAAGGAGTCAGCAGGCACCTTGATAAAAAGTACTATCATTATCTTTGATTATATATATATAATTTCCTTACCTACCAAGTCTTTATAATTAATTGAGACATTGAGCGCATTTGTCCTCTGTGTGACTTCTGAATAATCTGAATAAAGGGTTTTAGTATTTCAATAAAACTTCTCCATCTGTCATCAGTGTTAGGTCCGCTGCTGTTCAGTCATTCGACCAACAGTTTGCTAAAAAGAAAACTAAAACTGATGAAATGAAAAAGGAGATTAGGTTGTTTTTTTGTCAAAAAGCATAGGTTCTGGTACATGTAGCAAGTACCTCACATGCCCACAGCTGTGTCTCTACATCACCATCAAGCGATTAGCAGACGAAGAAGTCGGAAGGCCTAATAACTCAGCAGAGGAGTGGTATTCCGGGAGATATCAGATAACAAATTAACTCATTAATGTACCCGTCTCTGCTCTGAGGCGCAGAAAATCAAACACAGCCGTGTGTCACGTGTCTTCAGATTTTTCACACTTGAAGAACTTGTCAAATGCCCATCTTTTCGCGCCTTTTACTTCCAAAGATACACCAGGTACCCGATTCTGTCGAGTGGTCCAGGTACACGTGTCCAACATTTCTTATCTTACACTACACATGTTAAACTTGCACTTCGTGACACTTGGTCTTAATAACATATACAGCATTTATTATCTTGCTATCCGACATCACACTTGTAATTTGTACAATATTTATTATCTTATGCTACATGTCACCTAAAGTTACTCCTTGCAATCCTTGGTATTAATTACATTATATTTATCATTTTATCCCACACACGGTACCGATAATTAACCTTACAACACATGATATTACTTATATGTTGATATATTATCTGACAGCATACACCTACAGTTTCATTCCGCGACAGTAGGTATTGATAATATGCACATGTATATCTTAAAGTATACATTATACTTACAGTTACATTTCGCGACACTAAGTAATGATAATATATACATTTATTGTCTTCTAGTGTACAGATTACAGATGCTACCTCGCGACATGTGTTAATGGTATTATATCTATATATTATATTACATCTGTTACCTACGTGAAACTAAGTATTATTAAATCGTACAGCACATGATCTTATGCTACATATTCTACTATAATTAAAAAGCGATATTTGAGTTGTAATGATCAAATAAGTTCGGAACCAAATATTGTACATGGAGATAGTTGTCACGATAGCTCCCCAGAATATAGTCCTTGCATTGCAGTGCCCATGAAGTATTGACACAGAACTACTTGTCATCCAATTTTTCAGTAAAGGACTTGGAGCTGTGGGACGACACCCAGAGAGTGTTTGACACCCGGGGTGTCAGCATGAAGTCGCTGCAGCGGGTGTCGTGCAGACGCCGGGTGATGACTGTGCTGTTCGGACACCGCAGCAGAGGCGGGTGGCTGCTGTGCGCCTCGCTGATGCTCTTCCTGTGGCTGCACAACACAGGTGAGACTACAGGCCCTCGCAGGTGTCAACATCAAGGTGATGAGTTTGGCTGGGTACCCACACCTCTGGACGAACGAAGTCCGACTAACCGATTAATGTCAAAGATTTACCTATGTCAAACTCCTTTTGGGAGCGGTTTTGTATAAAGAAAAGAAAAAAATCATTTTCTTCTATGATTTGTAATAATATGCAGTCAACACAATATTTTTGAAGTACCGTGAATCTAAGAATTAAAGTGTCTTAATATCAATGTAATTCAAAGTGTTTTTATCGTTAACTGGACAGATGGTTTATAAAGTTTGGTATAAGTAACTTTTACATTAGCTTTTCAAATATCTAGTGTCTGTTGTACAATTAATTTTTTTAGTTTTGTACAATAGACAAAATATATTTGTAAAAAAGGACATGTATTTTTCTTTTTCAGATCAGTCACTTCATGTAAGTAATATCTGGAACTGTTCATATAAATAATGTCTGTCACTGTTTATGGGTAAACAACAGTCATGTTTGTCTTATTGTGAGGAGACATTTGAAGTCAACACCTTGATTTTTACAAAGTTGAGCTGACAATTTCTAAACATTGTGGTTAAGAGTTTCGATCGTGTAAAAGTAAGTCTTGTCCTCCAATATTTATAGAGACATAAAACATTTATGGAAATAGGACTTTGCAAACACAGGCAGAACTGTCGAGGGTCTGAGAGTAAAGGGGCGATGTAGCAAATGACCCATAACCTGTGGCATTGGCCTTGTCTTGTAAGAAGGAAGGAAGCAGAGGTCATGGAATAAATCAAAATGGCGGTCGTGGGGAGGGGAGTGATATATTCAAAGCGAATGTTCGAATTGAAGGCTATGATGACACATGTATCCCAACTCTTCTTGGTTTACCCTCTGTAATCGGTTTTTCTGTTTCTAAACAGTCGGCCAAAGTTCACAGACAAACGAAGAAAGTCTTGTCAGCACGTGCAGATGAAAACTCTGTCATCTTTGGTGTTGAATATGATGAGGATGATTTCGAAGATGATGAATACAAGTACAACTCCACTTCAGCACTTTCTTCCCCAAAGCCAGAAGAGGACGAAGCAGTTGTTACGTGGTCCAGAGAGGAACCCGACAGATTAAGGGCGGATAATGCTGATTATGTAATGTTCTCTGGGGATTTGAAAACACAGAAAGGGGATGAGATGGCACCGGACCATGGAGCTGAACTTGCTGATTCAAGAACAGTTGGAAATGTCAGACCTTCCGACATCGGCGCCAGCGACCCAACTCCAGTATCAGCTCGTGGGATGCATGATCTCGACGATGGGGGAGACTGGTTAGTGAAGCAAAAGAACAGGAAAAAATTAATTCGGAAAACATGCGAAGAAAGAGCTTACCTGCCCAGAAAACGTATTTACGACACTCACGTGATTGTAGACAAGGGCACTAACTTGCTGTACTGTCCGGTCGAGAAAGTCGCTTCAACCTTCATGCGAAGGTTTATGTACACTCTGAAACAGAGAAACAAAACCAGGACCATGGCCTCTCCTTTCGATGTTCCTGTCGACGTGGCCTTAGACTACGAGTTCGACACCTTGCGAACCTTGTTTTATGAAGGGATCACCGACTTTGTGGACTCCAGCACTAAGGTCTTGCTGGCGAGAGATCCTTATTCTCGACTTTTCGCAGCTTACATCGATAAGCTCCTTGTTCCCAATTATTATTACTGGAAAAAGTGGGCAGCTCCAGCCATATCAGCGTACCGGATGTCGCCTTCCGCGCAGGCCCTGAAATGCGGACATGACGTCACATTTACGGAGTTCCTGAAATACGTTGTAGACTCTTTGCACACCAGTGACCCACACTTGCGACCCGTGAACCAGATGTGTTCGCCGTGCGAGATGGACTACAACATCGTCGGACAGTTGGAGACGTTGAGCGATGACTTCTCTCACCTGACGAGAGTCCTCGACATCGTTGTGGCCAACTACTCTTCAGAAACCATGGCAACGGAAATCGCCATCGACAGCATCGTGGACTACACCTACAGTGCGTTCGAGAGCTTCCAGCAGCTTGGGGAGTGCGTCTCAAAGCTTCAGGTGTGCCGCAGACTGTGGCACCTGATGCAGGTGAAAGGAATCATCAGTTACGAAATTCGCTTTTCACTGACTGAGGAAGACATGGCGACGATGACCCCGAGCAAGTTCGTCAGAATTTTGGATAAAGGACGGACAAGCTGGACAGACACCGCGGTGTTGCTGAGACAGAAGCAGGGTGCACTGGAGGAGGCGTACAGGCAAGTCCCAGACAGCCTCCTCCTGCAGATTAGTGCCATCTATTCCCTGGACTTCCAGATGTTCGGGTACGACAAGTACCCGAGTTACAAATCATTGATGTGACTGTTAGCCTGTCTGTATGATGGACAATGAGACACAGCAAGTCTTTAATTACATTTCAAAGGCAGCTCAATCATTATCATAGCTTAATCATCACAGCTCTGTAGTGAGAAGTATTCGGCAGGAACAGAACGAAATTTGTGTTTCGAACCCAGTGCTGTGAGGAGAAGGGTGTCGTACACCCGACCTGTTCAGTCATCCTGTCCTCATATTCTGTCTGAGCAAAGACTGTCTGGTGGTTGATGCCAACAACAATCTCTTGGTGCTTGTCTTCATCTTCCACAAAACTGATCACAACATTCAGTCCCCACAGTGATCAACTAACCGATCAACCAGCCTCCTGGACAATAATACAAACATGAAAACAGACATACAGGCATAACACACAAAAACTACTGCAACAAGAGAGAGAGAAAGAATGATAATGTATGGCTTTGAACAAAGGAAGTTACTGACTTCATCCACTGTAAATAAAGATTACCTGATTACTATATTATGGTCGGCATTTATATTTACTAACATCAAATATTGAAATAATAACAAGAGTTCTTGAGAAAATTTAGGACTGCAGTACAGTAAAGAAAGAATAGTAGAGGAAAAAAAAACACAAAAAACCAACCAAACAAACAAAAAACAATTAGAAAAAGAAGTCTGAAGTAGGGATAAACCCTTGTTACTACTGGCCAACATCTGGACAAACTGTGTATGGTGCAATAAAACCTCATGCTGTCAAATTTTTCATTCCTAATATTTCATACACCAGCCTAGAATATGAACACATTCTCACCTACTCCCTACTCTTCCAATTAAAAAAACTAAAAACGGCCAAAGAAAACAGAAAGCACGCGACGTTGACGGTTTGTGAAAAATAAATACTGGAAATGACAAGACATTTGAATGTCTGAGAGGACTGGTTGGCCTCACACAGCCTCCATGGTTTCAATGCTTGTCACAAACAGGATCCATATTTATAAAAACACGTTAATACTTATATAAACTATTAACTATCAAGTCGAAAGTCGATGATGATATACAGCATTGTAAGCAATGAAAGCACATTGCAATAATTTCGAGGGCGAGCTCCAGACTACACGTGACCCGACAGTGACCCACACTAGATGCAAATGTCAACAAACGGATGGCACCATGAGAGATATGAACTAAATACAAGAAAAAAGTTGGAGAACTGAGTGCAATAGTCTGATTATGAAAGATACCTTAACGAGGTAGGTGTCCAACCGCAATTAAATCTTAACCCAAAAAGAAAGAGAATGCCGAACAGTGCGGATCGTGAAAAAGAAAACAAGCGTTTGTCGAATGTCTCCTGTCTGATGTGTCACAACGACGAGGGCAACACAAGCAGATTAACTAGATTAAATAAATAAACACTACGATAAATAAATTAAGTAAAATCAATTAAATACAAATTATCAAAATACTACATTTCTATACTCAGAAAAATACTGGATGGCCTCTGTGTTACAGACTTACAGAGCGTTCCCATGAAATCTTTCACAAGCCCAAGGTAAACCAAAGAAGTTTATAATTATAGGTTTTTCTTACCGTTGTTAGGTCGATATCATAATATATAACACATAAACCTAAAATAACAATAATTAACGTAGTAGTGATATGATAAATAGCTATATGAAGTTGAAATAATGTAAGTATAGTATAGTCTCTCTTACTTTACGAGAAGCGCACAGCCTATATAAAATAGATATAGTGCATGTATAGTATGTGTAATGTGTGTATAGTATGTGAAATTTATGTATAGTATGTGTAATGTATGTTTAGTCTTCCTTAACGGCATAGACAAGATAGTGAAATTAAAGCTGAGCGTTAGTTAGCAAAGATAGGTATTGAGTAAGGATTTGGTGAAAGCTACATGTACATAGCCTCATGTGCGAATTACTAGTATTAAATATACATTGTCGCACAGACAGGCTCTTTGAACACGGACAATTACTTATCAATAAATTCAAGAAAATTCTTGGCACTTGTTTTGTTGCTAAATGGGAAATAAGGAAAATGTTACTACAAAAGCGAATAATAATAATAATAATAATAATAATAATAATAATAATAATAAAGTTAATTAATATAGCATTTTACACCACCATCAAAGGCAGGCTCAAAGTGCTTTACCAAAAAACCCCACAGCGACATCTTAATAATAAACACTTATCTCTAAAACAAAGATTATTGCGTGTCCAGTAAACAACACATCAGTAAATATGCGGTCGGTGTTCTTGCCATTGCATGAAAGGAATATTTTCACTGCCAGTAAAGCTCTGATTTTAAAAACTATCTTTGTTGTAGGCGAATTTGCAAGGTGCCCGAGTGTTTTGCCCTTCTGGAGTGATTTCCCTTAGAGCAGGATGGTCGGGGAGCCAGGCCGAGGCGCTGAATGAGGATGGACCGGAAGTGGTGACCGAACCAGCAATAGTAGACGAAGTTAGCTCCTGCGTGAAAGGTTCTCATCCACTCGTTCAGTGCCGCCATCACATAGCAGTAGAGAGGACAGTCCTCGTAGAAGACAGTGCCATTGAGTTGTAGAAAAATAAAGGTTAGGGCGTCGCTCATTCGGGACAACAGAGTGAGCCCGGAGATGGACAGGACCTGCGCAGTGACTTTCTGCGCATCCTTGAGACGTGACGTCTGATCGGAGCTCGTCATTTCCGTTTTACGACTGTTGAAAATAGTTTTTGCAATGATGATGTTACAGATGAATAGGACAAGGAGTGGAGCGAAGGTTTTCGAGATGGGGTAGATGCAGAGAAGGTAGATAGTCGTGTGGAAGACGGTGTAGCGGTAGTCGGTCTCCACCCTGTCCCACACCACGATGTTATCAGCCTCATCCTGTCTGCAAGACACACATCGAGACAAATACATTTGAAGATCGTCATCTATATTATGAGAATGATGATGATGATGAAGAATTCACACAGCTGTACCACAATCAAAGTAATGTTCACATTAGTGAGACTAATTTATACTTGTACAAAACTCAAAATGAACCTCCTTCACCTCCCTCTTTCTCTCAATCACTCTCTCTTTGACATTCGTTTCCTTTCCTTCATTCACTCCGTCCTACAAGAACAGTGGGAGGCAGCTTAGGAAAAAGCAGGTTCGCCTAAACACTGAATATGTTTGTGATGAGTAGCAAGCAGTTTACAACGATTCTCACCTGTCGAAGTGCGGCTGGCGCTTACCTTAGTTGCAGCTTGGTCTCCAGGAAGAGAGGGATGTTCAGGATGACACTGCAGACAAAGATGGCGATCAGAATGTATCGGACCTTACGACCTCCGGACATTCCCTTGGCCTGGAGTGGTCGGGTCACACTGACACATCGGTCTAAGGTCACGGCCACTGTCGTAAAGACTGACCCCGTTTCGAGGACGAAAGACAACGGTTCGAGGATAGCTGAAGCAGGTGTAGTATATCTGAATAAGATAAAGCAAGCAATGAGAAAAAAAACACCATTCTAGCCTTTCTTTTGTTTACCATGATAGGATAACACAACATAACAAAACAAAACAACATTTGTATAAAAATTATGGTCCCCTCCATCCATTTAGGCCAAGGGACATCACTCTCATATCTCAAGTGAGACAGGGGGATGGTCCTCACCCAAGTTGACGACACACCTGAGTTCCACCTGTCCGTTGTGAGCCAAGCCAGACGCCAGCCACTCGCCGTGGACCACCAGCAGGCGCGTGACGAGAAAGGTGACGTCATACAGCGCCAGTGCCAGCAGGTAGATGTTGACTCCCGCCGTCAGCACGTCGTCGTGCAGGAAGACAGCAATGGACAGGCTGTTACCCACAATGCCCATAAGGCAAACGACACTTCCGGCCACACCCACCAGGTAGAAAAACACCTACAGAGCATACCGGGACTGTTGACGTCACACACCCAACAAACGTTTGCGACCAGCCAGCCAGCCAACCGACAAAGTGTTATTCTTCTACTACACTATCAATATTATCATGAGAAATTTCGAGAGCAACGGTCATTCTGCACAAAATGTCCTTTTCTGGCATGACCATGTATCATGCAGTATGTATCAAGTGAGAAAATTGTTGTTGAAGGCAAATATTTTACAAGCGAGAATTTATTACTTGTTCTGAAAGTAACCCGGGTATCTACGAAAATTGACGATAATAAATCTTCAGTCACAAGTACAATTACTCAAAGGGTTATGAGTGACAGTCTTGCGGAATCTTACCATGAAGAAGGTGCTGTAGTAGTAGTCAACCCTGCCATCAGGGATCAGAGTAAAGTTTGCAGTCACGTCTATTTCCATGACAACCAATTATTAACAAACCTTAATAATAGTGACTGTATTGTGTCTTTGTAACTGACCACACATACTTAACTGTGTTTCCAGCCTGTCACTGAGATTAGTGACAAGATAATGTCCAGTGCAGCTGTCTGCTTTCTATTCCCATCTTTGTAACCTATCGCCAACATCTTTGTTGTGGCCAGCGATGTCAACCGTCAGAAAATTCTTTCTAATACAGATTGTCTAAGATTCTCAAAACATTGTTGTAACCAAGTATCGCATTGTTTGTTTGCTGTTAGCTACTTACTTTGAGCTTAGCATCATGTCTGGCTAGAGTTGGCCTGTAACTCTGTGATTGTGACCTCACAGTCAAAGGCCGACTCACAAAGTCTCCATATATATATATAGACCTTAATTATCAATTCTTGCAGTAAGCCAGTAAATTTATCCATCAGTTCTCAAATATTTAAATAGTTTCGTATTTCATTTTTCTCCTCGCTTCTTTCCCCCCAGCAATTGATTTTTATGTCTTCGTCTTAGACACAGAAACAGTTTTTATAACAGCTCTATGGATTTATCTCGAGTAATGTCGGGAATTTATTTTATTTTTTTTTTTTACCGTATTTTATTTAATGATTTGATATTCTGACATCTTCTTGTGGAGCTGGTACCAAACAATTCATTAAAAAACAAAAACAAAAAAACACCACACACACTCACACAGACCATTAGTACAGAAAATAGAAACATAAAAACATCCTGTGGAGGAAGTAAGTTGACTGTAGTGTATCTCATTAGGCACACTAAGCCTAGAAAAATATTTTTTTTTAAATAGAAATTTCATTGATATTTAGAAGATTTTTTCTTTTTGGAATTTTCCACACTTGCATATGGACAAAAAAATTTAGTAGGAATATTTTTAATTTTGAAGACGATCAAACGCCATCCCTGGTGTTCGATCCTTCTTAGTTATTATCTTTGTGAAAATCAATCAATCAATGTTTTCTCTTGCACGAGGGAACAATCCCTTGCATACAGGGGACTTGGGTTTTGAAAAGAATTATCTTCATGGAAGTACACTGTTGTACACTTTCGTTCTTGTTAGATGCAAGGGAAAAAATTTCTGGTTTGCGAGTTACAGTCTTGCGGAAATGTTGGTGTCATCATCAACCGTTTCCAAGTTAATCCACCAGGAGCAAGTCATATTAACTGAACGAAGCTTCAACCATTGAGGAATCTGTCGGGTTGGCGCTGCATTACCAGGACAGAGGAGCATACCTAGGTGGAGCAGAAAGTACCAGAAGGTGTTTTGTCACTGAGGTAAGGTGATGGAGGGAATGTGAGAAGTTAGTACCCACAGTCACTGTCACGTGTCATGATTTCGTCTAGGTCTGCATTTCTCTCAGCGAGCGGGGACGCTCCTGTATTGGAGAGGTAGCTGACAGCAGACGACAGTCAACGTGTGTTTTCAGGCTATTTTTGTCCGGTTCGCGGGAAAAGGTCAAGGCCTTCGCCTGTTGTCTGTATCAGCACCTGACGTCACAGGCTTGCGACGTCACGTGAGGTCTGCTTGAGGGCGGGCTGTTGCTGGGGAGAGATTTGTTACCAAGGCGCTGAGTAGAGCGGAGATTTTTTTGTTTTTGAGAAGACGGCTGGAGTCTGTGCTGTGAGGCAAGGTGCCGGTTGTATGCTCTGCCACGACTGACCCAAGCTTGTGGGCACTGAGAGGCTGGTTGTACTAGCGAGTTGATGCCAGCAGTGACCACCGGGACTTGTGGGAAGTGCGGAGGGTGGCGGAATGACAGCATTGGGCTGTGACATCCAGTGTCTACGGGAGTGTGCTTCCGTTTCTTCTCGGGGTGACCGTCGGTCATTAGCATAAGCCGTGTGGGTGAGTGCATATTTTCCCCATTGTTATGTTTGTTTTTGGATGAGAGGCTGCACACGCCTGAGTATGTGTTTACTCCTTATGAGTTTATTTTTGTACGTGTGTAAGTTAGGGCTATTTCATGTCGTGGTTTAAGGGGGTCTTGGAGGGGGATGTTTTGTTATTTTCTCCGGTAGCCTTTTAGTGACCGTTGTTCTTTTATTTATTTCAGGTTTTTTGTGTATGTCGGGGTGCACGCCCTTGGTGTGTATTTACTGTGTACTTCCTGTGTATACGTGCTATGCGTGCGTGCCTTGTGTCCTGGCTCCACGCACTTTTGTTCGACGAGCATTCGTCTGAGATATAATCAACCATTCTGCACTTCTTTATTTACGTCTACGGGTTCTACACCTGCATTCAGAAAGGGAACTGTACTGTGAACAGCTCCTGAGACTGTGTACTAAGCGCCTCAAGCCCCTGTTCTGTGTTAAGAATTAAAGACTGAGGGGAAACTACGTTTAACTGACTGTACTGGGCCGCGGTGCGCGGTGGTTTTTTTTTTTTTTAACTGCTGTGTTACAATTTGTGCGCGTTTGCGCTTTGTTTTTTATTTTGTTTGCGGGGTTTAGTACCTGGTTGTTGGTTTGTTTTGTTCGTTTTTTTTTTTTTGTTGTTGTGAGTACTCGCATCGGTATTTTCTTTTTCTTGGTTGTATTAGGTATTTGGGTGTTTGGGTATATATATTTTTTTTGATTAAACTTCGTATTTGTGTCGTTCTTTCCGTCTTTGTCTTTGTCTTCGCTTAGGCACGGGTTCGAGAAGCAAGTTGCATCCTGCCTCCGTCTGAGTGACTGATCGTGTGGCCTGCTGTGTGAGTGGCCTTGAGCGTGCTCCGTTGACGCTGGGGGGTGGTACGCGACAGTCACGTACGTGGGTAGGACTTAGTTGCCTATAAAGAGTAGGAGTTGGACTGCTTAGACAGATCACCCGTTCTCAGAGGAAGTTTGCTCTCCCGGGTATTCTCTCCTACCCCAACCTACCCGAGTCAGGAAAGATCAAATAGTGGGTAGAACACCGTTTACCTGTGACTGTCAACTGCTAACCCAATACATGTACCAAGATTGAGGGAGAGCACTCACCCTCTAGCCCAGACCTGGGCAAAGGCCGGCCCGCGGGCCGGATCCGGCCCGCCTCCTGTCTCTGACCGGCCCGCCCGCTGGCGAAGGGATAGTATATATATACTATATATACAGTATTGGGTAAAACTGAGTTAACTATATTAGTCCGGCCCTCTAAAATCATCCCAATTTCTCATGCGGCCCCTTGGGAAAATTAATTGCCCACCCCTGCTCTAGCCAGTTAGGCGAAGGGACATCACTCTCAAGGTTGCTTCTTTTTTCCCGCCTCCCCGCACTTCGGGGGCTAATAAAAGTCGAACCTACTTCATAATTTCAACGACGGTCTACATCGTGTTTACGGCGGCAAATATATCCTCTAGTCCAGACCTGGGCAAACGCCGCCCCGCGGGCCGGATACGGCCCGCCTCCTGTCTCTGACCGGCCCGCCCGCTGGCCCGCTGGCCCGCCCACCAGTATATGTACTATATATACAGTATTGGGTAAAACTGAGTTAACTATATTAGTCCGGCCCTCTAAAACCATCCCAATTTCTCATGCGGCCCCTTGGGAAAATTAATTGCCCACCCCTGCTCTAGTCTGTGGCTTAAAGATGTCCGCAACCTTTAAAACTGACAACTTTTTCAAGTCAAAGCGAAATCGAGGGTCGAGTGAAATTTCGCCTTCAACTTCAGACTCATTCAGACAAGGTCTTGATTGATTGCCGCCATGTCGGCATCTGGCTTCATCCTGTTGATGCTGGATAACAGTGTGTTAAAACAGTTGTGCCTGGCAATTCTGTCCTCTGGGCCAACACAATCCACCTTTTAATAATTAGGTGAACAAAAACAACTCTACGATTATGAAAAGCATAACGACACAGCAGTTTGGAGCTTGTAAAATTGATATTTATAATTAAAAAGTTTCTAGTTTCTATATGATAGCAAAACCTGTTTACCTAATGTATATTTTGGTGTTTGTGGTTGTGGTGTTAAATACCTTAATAATAATAATTACTGTTTAATACACGTGTTATGTACACACATACCTCTTCCTGACTGAGGAGTTCATGGCATTTACAATTTGTCTACACACATGCCACCCACACAGACATGCTTGTCCACAAACAAGTAACGCATGACACTAAACAAATTTTACCAACCAGCGAGAAGCACACTTGTCTGTCCCGTCATGTACCCGTATGTGTCCTGTCTATCTCGAAATGGACTTTCCTTGCTTGTCCCTCAAAATTTACTTTATTATAATCATATAATCGCATAAATACATTTGTGTTTCTGTGACAAAAAGTTTGTAGATTTGCTGAAAACTGCGATTGCCTTATTTCGACGGACGTTTCCCATCCTTGACATAGCTAGCCTACCCTGACACTTGAAGGAGAGAATGTGACATGGAAGAAGAGAGTGTAGCACTAGTAGGAGAGAGAGAAAGTGTGATACAGAGTGCAGCACTTGTAGGAGTGTGTGGTGCAGTTCGTTGTCCTGTTCGCATGTCTTCCCAAAGCCAAGGACCAAGTCAGGAGGACGGCTAAGCAACTGCTCCTCCTACCTGTTTGAAGGTAGTATCAGATATGCATTGAGTTCAAAGGGCAGCATCAAGCTCGTGTGGCTCAATCTTTTTCTATGATTAAGTCGTGAGTAGTTCTTAGCTTCACAAAATGCTGTACGTGTAGCTGCAGATAAAAGAGGTCAGATATGTGTAAATAGGTCAGATATGTTTTAACTGAAGCTGCTCGTGTATATTTATACAACTGAGAAATAGCTGACAGAGGCAGACAGGTAGGTGGTGTTGTGTCTCTGTATATTTCAGTGTAAACTATTTTGTTGTGAAGTGTAGTTGCTACTAATGTCCACCTTGATGACAATGTTTTTCTTGACGACTCTTATCGGTCTTTGTGCCTAATGAAGGAGATATGCCATAGGACCGTTAGTTTTATGAGAAGCCAATGCCAAGTCCAACACAAAGACTTTGACACGTGATGACTAGAATGGTTTTCGTTTATTTCTTCCTTCATTGATACTTAGCAGCACTTTGATAAATATGTACTTATGTGAGATTGTGCAGCACGTGCTGACTACAGGTGCAAATCGCCAACTTTGAAATTAGATTATAAATAAACCTCTGTGTTTCAGGCGCTGAAATTCGCAAAATATTATTTATATTATCTCTGCCTACCAGAATCCGTTTACAACTCGGACCGATTGGGTAATTCTTTAAAGAAAATATCCGTCAATGTTTCGTCACCTGATGTGACATAATACAAATCCAGGTGTTAACTATCGCTGATGTAGAGTAACCTGAGGACTAGGAACACAGAAGACTGCAGGACACCACGATGGCCCCAGACACAAATAGAAAATCGCTTGATGAACAAGAACATGGAGAAGGAGAGAGACACTCAGGTGATGATGTGGACTCTGGATGGGCCTGGGTTGTGCTTGTTAGTAAGTAACAAACATACTGATCCATGTCTGGCGTAGTGCTTGTTGATATAATTATCACTCTTATATCCTTTCTGTATCTTTTCGTGTTTTAAAATCTCTGTGTCTGTCTATTAGGCGTTGTGTATTCCTTCCATCTATCTCAGTTTGTTGCACTCACACACACACACACTTACACATTGAGAAACATTCGTGCACAAGTTTCTAGTGATGATAATACACAGTCTATCTCAGTATATGAAGCTCACCTGTGCTGCCAGGTGTCTTTTGTCTGATGGCCTTAATGGCCGGCTTTGAAAACACCCAAGGTCTGGTGTTTGTGGAGATTGAAGAGAAGTTTAGGGTGTCAGCCTTAGTCACATCCATCATCGGAGGCGCCTACTTCATCGCCGTCAGCATCTCAGGTCAGTACAGAGGTCGGTGTAGTCTTATAATGAGTACAGTGTGCATATCACGAAGAATCACTGAATAAACGACGACGACGACGACAACGACGACGATGATGATTATGATTATTCTGCTGGTGATGATGATGATGATGATGTTGATGATTTACAGTGATTTTCGTCATGATGTTCGTGCTGGAAATGATGTCTGTGCGACAATGCATGCTTATCGGCGTGGCACTGTACACCTCCGGGGTTGGGGTCAGCTCTGTTGTGAGGTCATACCCAGGGCTAGTCGTGACCCTCGGGGTAATAACTGGTATGTCTGCCCTATAGAGCTTAGTGGATTAAAGTGACTATGATAGATATGTTATTTTAATCCAATAATAACAATAACTATTATTATTGCTGTTGTTGCAGGAGATGAGAAAAATGCATCAATCATTTTCACTCACAGACGTGAGATGTTTATAAAACTATTGCTGTACTATACTTTATTGTATATTTATTCAGTTGCTGGAGTATTATTATTTCGATTAATGCAGGTATTGTATATTTTGTCTTCGGCTGCAGGTGCTGAAATATTATGTGTGATTGCAGGTGTTGGAGCTTCCTTCTTGTATGGCCCTAGTTTCGTTTTGCTGGGGAGATACTTTGACCGCCGCCTGTCCTTAGCTACAGCAGTGGCCAACACTGGGGTCAGCGTGGGGTCAATTGTAATACCTTTTGTGATGCGCCTGTTGCTGGACCAGTTCTCCTTGTCCGGTGGTCTGCTGGTGATGAGCGCTGTTCTCGCCAATATGTTTGTCTGCGCATGTCTCTTGCGACCCTTCCCGGCATCGCATCGTGACGCTCATTCTACTTGTCACCTTAGTGCCAGCAAAGATGACATGGTGTCTGATCCTCTGTCGGAAAATACATCAGAAAAACTTCTCCACACTGAGAATGAACTTTCATCAACGCCAGAAAAACATTGTCTTGGAGAGTTGAGTCCCCTGACTGTGGCTCAAAAACCAGGCACATCGTCTCCTTTGTCTTGTGATGACAATGTTGTTCAGTTAGGAGACAGAGACAGCATTTTATTCTATCCCCATGAAGGTGTTTCCACAGTTTGTGGTCCATGCGACAAGAAGACCAGAGTGTGGCTGTCAGCAGCCAGAAGGAGACTTGCACAAACATTTGACATCTCTGTCTTCAGGAGATTGGCCTTCTGGGTGCTGGTGTTTCATCAGTGGTTCGGAATTCCGGCTGCAAGTCTTGCTCTTGTCTACTTACCTCCGCTTGCCTTGGAGAAGGGATTTAGTGAAAGGGAGGCAACCTTCATGGTGATGGTGACCGGAGGCTGCGACATCTTCAGCAGGATTTTACCAGGAGTTATCGCCAATTTCAAACTGCTGCAGCCACACGAGATGGTGATAGCAAGTCAGATGATCCTGGGAATCTTGTTTCAGGTAAACGGTGTTTTGTTGATCCTACTTATGTTTGTATTTACTGCTTAAAATTACAGCAAAGGGATTAAGAAGGGATGACATCATCAGAAGGTGCACACTGAGGTCGACAAGAAAAATTGGAGGGAAGGACTTAGAACTGTTTGTTTGTGAGATCAGCTGACAGACAAAATGACAGGTCAACAGAGAGAAAGAAAAAGGCGAAAATTAATGAATAAAAGAAAAATCTACATAGGGATTAAATGTATGTATTAGAGAACACCTCGAATAGTACAAAAGACAAAGTAGTTCAGAACATGAAAACATCCACAATAACTTGATGAAAAGTGACAATCAACATCTCTGTCCCCAGTTCACTTCATTGTTCAACACTCTTCCGGCCATGGTGGCTTTCTCCGCTGTTCTGGGGACCTTCGGCGGTGTCTTCTTTTCCATGAGGCAGATGATGATCATTGACTTCGTGGGCCTCCAACGATTTCCGATGGTCTTTGGATTTATCCAGCTTTTCAACGCCATCTCATTAGCTGTTGGATTTTTAATTGTCGGTGAGACTGAGATATACATATGGAGCATTTAAAAACAAAGTTAAAACAAGTCAAAGGATTCGTGCAATTCGGACAGCTAAAAATACTAATTTTTACAATTTAATCTACTACTACTACTACTACGAATTCAAACAGAGAGATACAAATTAATATTAACAATGAAAAAAACTAGATTTTTCCCTTGTTATTAACCAGAGTCATTTTTTTTTATACAAAGGGTACATGAAGGACACAACTGGATCCTGTATAATGTCCTTTCACTACTTGGGTGCTACCCAGATCGTTTCTTGTGGCATCTTCTTGTCCTTCCCGCTGTTGAGTCGTTGTTGGCAACGGTGTGGGAGAGAAGCTGAAGGGGTCGTCTGAGACCGGTGTCAGCAGTGCAGGGGACAACCAGGACACTTAATACCAGCATACGTGTGTGGTTTAGTTTGGATAGGGTGCTTTTGTCAAGATGAATACAGAAACAGAGCTGAGTCAACAATTAGCCAAAAAAAAACCTTATAATTTCCAGAACATCAGTTGCACACACCGCATGTTAATATTTTCCTATCAAATTGTTGTACACACAGTTCACCACGTATACTATGTGCACGAGAAGGAGAACAAAGTTTTAAATAAAAAATACCCATCATCTCCTTTGTTGATGTTGTCTGTTGACGTCTCCATAGCTTCTGATGTAAACAACAAAAGGACCGGAGTGTGGCTGTCAGCAGCCAGAAGGAGACTTGCACAAACATTTGACATTTCTGTCTTCAGGAGCTTGGCCTTCTGGGTGCTGGTGCTTCATCGGTGGTTCGGGGTTTCAGCTGGAAATCTTGGTCCTGTCTACTTACCTCCGCTTCCCCCAGAGAAGGATTTAGCGAAAGAAATGCAACCTTTATGCTTTTTTTAAGAAAATGTTTGCTTCATGATTTCTGACACAAATAAGAGAAGTGAAGTAGAAATAACTGCCGTAAGAGATGTTTTCTTAAAGTGTAGGACTGAACTTTGAAAATTATTTATGAGAGTTGGCCAATGCTAACATTTTAAACATCAGTGTCAGTGAAATAATTGAAAATGGGATTAAAATGTTCACACACATATTTCCTTACATGATTTAAGGGTTTACAGTGAATTGAAGGAAATAGTCGATCATGATTTCATGGCTGTAGAAATCATTGGAAAAAAAAAAGAATTTCAATTCTTGTAGAAGGAACTGTGACACTTTGAAAAGAGATGGCGGTTTTTGTGGCTGACTGTGACGGTAATGTAACTGGCTTTTCTCCTTCTTGCTTTCGTTCATTTATTAACTTTTTTTTATGTGGCGAGGAGTTGAGAGGACGGGAAGGCGACTGATGTTGACTGACATGATTGGAGATTCAGGAAAGTCACGTACACACGAGGTGCACTTCCTTCACAAGGCAGCACCGACAAAAGGTCAGAGGCCACAGGACGTCTCAGTCTGACCTTTGACGGTAGAGAAAGAGGAGAGTTCAACACTCGGAAGAGCGAAGGAAGTTTTCAAATGACATCTTGACAGCTCATCCAATACAGTCGATGCAGAAAGAGGTAAATTTTTTTCGTTACCTTGCACTTCAGACTTAAATCCCTTATTTGTAATTTTATTTACCTGTAGAGGGATGACAGATATTGAAAAGGTTTGCTTTGAAATCTTCATGAGTCTGGGGTGGTTGGTGAAGCAAGTGGTGGTGTGCCTGTCACCACGATAGTGATACTCGGGTATCGTGGGTTTGGATCACCTGTATGTACATGTATGTAAACTCCTGTATGTACACATGACACCTGTTTGCATGGAAAATTGATATTTTCTTTTGTTTAACCTCATTTTCTGCACACACTGCACACGTGGCACTCGCACGTGACAGTTATGACATCCGATTTCAAAAGGACCTGTGTGATAATATTGACAATTCACAAACACACGTTTGATTGCGTGCATGTGCGTGTCCGCAGATGACTAATTAGAATATGAACTAATTATGCAATCAGTGGTTCACTCAGCTGTGGTCGGATCGACTGGTGATCATACAACACTGTACAGTCAGCTTCGGAGACTGAATGTTTGTTACAAAAGTTTGTTTTGACTGGCTGAGTGGTTGCTGCAGGTGACGAGCAGGCGGTCGTCACCAAACATCACTCGGTTAACATTCACATTATCTCTAAGTGTTCGCTCGCGTGCGTCACGAGGTCGGTTACCCGGATACACAACGATACACTATGAATTGTGAGATACTGTCTCTGAAATACACCAGAAAAGCAAAAATAATATTTTGTACAGAGTACAGACTTTAGTAGTGATTGTATTGTGTTACAGCTGGCCACGTGGTCTGTGGAGGACTGACGACACTGCGTGAGTAACAAGATGGTGACAGCAGGGGACAAGATCATCTGTCGGCCATCTAGACAGTCGCTGAATGTTCCTGATCAGCAAAAACACAGAGAAGGAAGGAGAAATGTGACTCGTGATGTGGACTGTGGCTGGGCCTGGGTTGTACTCGCTAGTAAGTGAACACAACTCATTCTTTGTAGAAGTTTCCACAGTGCTTTTCCGAAACTCATCTCTCTACATGTGATTATACCTGTTTCCAGGGCTGCATGGGTGGTTTTCTCCATCCTTTTCTCTGTCTCTGTCTCTGTGTGCTGTATACACTATATCGTATATATGGCTATCACTACATAAATGTTGTGTGACTGTCACCTGGCTGCCCAGGTGTCTTCTGTCTGCTGGCCCTGATGCTGGGCTTTCAGAGGTCCATTGGTCTGGTGTTTGTGGAGATCGAGGACAAGTACAAGGTGTCTGCGTCCTTCACATCCCTCATAGGCGGCGCTCACTCCATCGCCTTCGGCATCTCAGGTGAGTACAAGGGGCGATGTGCATCACCGGAGCGAACAGTCACAGTAACCAGCACGCAGGTAACATGCATAGTGAGAAGGAACATGCAGATGTAAGCTTGTATAGTAAGTATAATCGGTTGATCAAACAGTCGTCAGAAGCCACAGGTACGTTCCTGGTGAGGGTGATGATGATGGATGATTGATGATGATTCTCATTGATGATGCTGATGACGATGATGATGATTGATAACGATGATGATGATTGATGATGATGAGTTGCAGTGATTTTCGTCATGACATTCGTGCTGGAAATGATGTCAGTACGACAAGCCGGTCTGATCGGAGTGGCGCTGCTGACGTCAGGTGTTGGGGTCAGCTTTGCTGTGACCTCGTATCCAGCGCTAATCTTCACTCTCGGCGCAATGACTGGTGGGTAAAGCCTAACTTGACTGAGTTACTCGGATACGTGTCGATATTTTCCATTTCATGATGTAGGTATACATAAATATATCTTAACTACCAAAAAACAAACGAACCGACAACCAAGCCAAGCTAGCAGATAAATTATTTGCAAGGCATTATTATTATTATTATTATTATTATTATTATTATTATTATTATTATCCGGTTCTATTTTTTTTTTATTGGTTGCAGGTGCTGGGGTCTCCTTCAGTTACGGCCCTTGCTTCGTGTTGCTGGGCCAATACTTTGACCGGCGCCTGACCCTGGCCACAGCAGTCGTCAACTCAGGGGTCAGTGTCGGTGCTTTGGTGATGCCTTACCTGCTGCGCCTGCTGCTGGACCAGTATTCTCTGCCTGGCGGTCTGCTGGTCATGAGCGCTGTTCTGGCCAACATGTTTGTCTGCGCATGTGTCTTGCGACCCTTCCCAGCATCCCATCGGGACTCTCATAGTACTTGTCACCAGGCGTCTGATCCTCTGCTCAAAACATTTCCAGAACGACATCTCGACACGGAGAGTGAACAGCGTCTTAGAGAGTTGAGTCCCCTGACTGTAGTGTACAAAACAGAGGATGACGAAGCAAGTGGTCCTATAGACAGTGGTCTGTCTCCTGTATTTTCTAACAGTGTTTTGCCCGCTTCTAAGCTTAGTACTCAAAATGGAGAAGCGAAACCTATCTCTGGAAATATTTCTAAGCAGGAAAATCTTCCTGGTATTTGCAAAGATTTCTTTTACAAAGCAGAAACAAAATCTGATTCTGATGAGGAACATGCTCTCCCTGACCAGTTATCTCCGGCCATCATCGTCAGCGACCCACTGTCTCCTTTGAAGGTTTCTTCGGATGTCAAAGTTCACCTAGGAGACAATGCTAATGCACCACTACACGACAATGAAAGGACTTTGAGGTTTTCTGATGGAAACAACAAAAGGACCGGAGTGTGGCTGTCAGCAGCCAGAAGGAGACTTGCACAAAGATTTGACATCTCTGTCTTCCGGAGCTTGGCCTTCTGGGTGCTGGTGTTCCATCAGTGGTTCGGAATTTCGGCTGGGAATCTTGGTCCTGTCTACTTACCTCCGCTTGCCTTGGAGAAGGGATTTAGTGAAAGGGAGGCAACCTTCATGGTGATGGTGACAGGAGGCTGCGCCATCTTCAGCAGGATTTTACCAGGAGTTATCGCCAATTTCAAACTGCTGCAGCCATGGTGATAGCAAGTCAGGTGATCTGGAATCTCCTGATTCTGTGTGTTGAGTACTCTCAAAGAAGTGATGTCTGTGTAGGAGGGTGTGGATGGATGGGAGGAGGTGGATGCAATTATCTTGTCACTGTCAAGACCAACAGAGACTTTCAGACTTTCTTGTTTACTCTGGCTTGTTCCCAGCTGCAATGATGGCTTTCTCAGCTGCTATGAGTCATCTTCTCCATGACTCAGATCATGGTCATCAACTTCATGGGACTCCATCGATTCCCCGTTGCTTTTGGATTTATTCAGCTTTTTAATGCCACATCATCAGCTGTCAACTTCTCCTTTGTGGGTTAGACTGACCTGTACTTATCTGACCTCCATGGCCAAAGTGCTGACTTACAAACACAAATAAATAATTAATTAGTGAATCAGCCAAAAAAAAACAGATGCCAGCATCGAAGAACAAATTTCACTAAAGATTCTTGCAAATAAAAAGTTATTTAAATTTCGTGACATATTGTACAGTTTAATTTACAAGGGAATCTCAAGAACAAAAATATGGAAAGAAAGGTAATAAACTTTTCCCGATAATTTGATTAATTATTTGTTGCCCAGGTTACCTGAAGGATAGAACTGAGACCTGCACAACAACTTTCAACTACCTGGGCGCCACGCAGATCGTGTCATCCACCATCTTGTTGTCCTTTCTTCTGCTGAGTCGTTGTCATCACCGATGTGGGAGGGGAACTGGAGGTCGCCTTGAAATCTGTGATTGCAGTGTACGGGACAAGCACTAGAGACCAAGCAACTTATTGCGAGTCTACTTATCTTAAGATTTAATGGCCTACAGTGTGTGTGTGTGCACTTCGTCCCTAATAACCTCAAGAAGCCCATCTCCCAACTTAATGACCTCAAGTGCTATCGTCTTGTTGACAATGTCTAGTTTCTGACCACAGTACTTGAAAGAGTTGTGATGCTCCATCTCTTGAACCATTTGTCCAGCCACAGCAGACTTGAGTCAGTGTAGGTACCTGTCGTGTGAATAATAATGATGATGATGATGTTAATGATGATGATGGATGATGGAAATGATGATAAGACCATTGCTACTTTGAAGTACAGGGTACCTCAAGGTTCTGTTCTTGGGCCTCTGTTTCATTCACGGAGTGCATCCAGCCACACGGTACCACCTTCCACCACTTGTATCACGTGTATGCTAATGATACACAGCTGCTGACATCTGGCCTCTTGGATGTCCATCAACAAATCTGAAAATGAATGATGACAAAACTAAAGTCATTCTTATTGCAAATAAACTCTGATATGTCATCCTGTACTACGTTTACTTATCTGTGACTGAAGTCTCAGGAATAAGCCCTAGAGGCATTAATAATAATAATAATAATAATAATAATAATAATAATAATAATAATAATAATAATAATAATAATAATTTTTATTTGTATAGCGCTGTTTACAACCATTTAAGCCAGGCTCAAAGCGCTTTACTAAAAAGAAAAACACAAACATAATAAGAATGGATGTTGGTCTGAAAAGCAGTTGAAGAATCATTGTATAGTTGTCACCTTCGCCTGTGCGTTTGTGTGTGTGTGTGTGTGAGGGAGCACGGATGCCTGTTTACGCGTGAGTACACATTCTGTATGGCTGGTAGTCATGCTACTGTTTGCCTGTTCATTTGTCCTGTGTAAGTCTCATCATTACCTACCTGCACTGGAAACAGAAGCGTGAGCACGTGACAATTTTAGTTTGGGACCAACTGCTGGTGTTCTCAGGTAAATATTCAATGTCACAAGAGAATCTAAGGTAGTCATCTGACAGGTGTGCTACAAAGTGCTCAGCCCTGTGGTGAACTCACACCTTCCACCCATCTAGCACCTGCTCGTCAGGCCGGTCACGTGATTTATCAGGGAAGGTGGGAGGGTTGGGCTAACCGCCATTTTGTACTTTTGCTCTAAATGCTTCCACCACCATTCTTACAGCTTCTTATTCCTCAACAACTTGCTAAATAAATGGAGATGAGAGACAATCGCAGGCCTCCTAAAGGAGATAAGCACAATGTCACAGCAATCATTTGAATCGCGAAGTGTTCCTACGACTTTGCCACAGTCATCGCCATATCTTTATTAACGATTAGCATGCTAATGATTTTAATTTTTTCTGCTTCTTAAGCCAGAATATCTTTTCTCTTTTATATTGTTTTCTGTTTCAATGTTTACACACGTATTTCCTGTTTATTTTTTGTTGATAAGTACTTGAGCAAACCCACAAAGAGTCCGTTATTTATGTCACCATGTATTTCAGAAAAAAAATTTAACTGTAAATTTTATTTACCTGGAAAGTGATGACCATGACAATGCCAGTGTTCACCTTCATGAAGCTCGGGTGTGTCTGGCGCAGTGGTTGCAGTCACCACGACAACGTGAGCTGGGGGTCGTGGGTTCGAATCTCGGCTGTATGATGCCTGCTTAGACTACGAACTTGTGCATCTGCATGTATGTGTGAAAGCTCGAGACCATTAATCTCGCTTTTAGTGGTGTGAAAACGCGCCTCACAAATAAGCAGATTTATTTATTGGTTTGTGGAAAACATAATAGTACATGTGGAGAGTTTAAGTTTTTAATTCATTGTCACTTACATTAAAGTTGTCATACATGTAAACAAGTGTGTATATAAAGTACATCCTCCCACACACATACACATAAACACGTGCAAACAGATACAAGGAACACAAAAGCACACATATTTACACACACACAAGACGACCTCTGCTCTTAGACGCACACGTGCAGTGAACTGTACTCCTCAGCACTCACTGACCTGACAGAAACCTCTAGATGGAGCTGTTGGTTGAAGATAACAAAAACGGTTAATGAGCTTTGGTACATGTTGAGGCCGTTAGCTGAAGGTCGATTGGTCAGCATCACTGGCTGGCTCGCTGGATGTTTTAGTTGGAGAGTATTCCGTTGACCTTTGGCATTTATCGCGTTCCTAATACTAAACTGTGAAATGCTTCACCGACATCTGACAGCTCATACTTCGCTAAGAGTTGGCAGACTGCCAGCAGTAATAATAATAATCATCATCATTATCATAATAAAGTACTTTTACAAAATAGTTTACTCATAGCGCTTTGCAAAGGAGGAAACTACAAACAGACCAATTGTAAATAAGTTTACATGCTAACATCCATACCCACATGTACTCATACAGCAACAACACCCACAGAAGTAGATAAGATACACTTTACACGTACAAATACAAGGGACACACCCACAGACACACCATACACCAGCCCAAAGTCAGGACATGGAAGGGTGAAACGAGTACATCTTAGGTTCGGGCTTGAAGATGGTCATAAACAGTGTGATGAAGGTAGCTATTGAATCAGTGTGATGAAGATGGACACAGAATCAGTGTGATGAAGGCTGACGAGTAATTTGCTCCAAGCTGTTGGGAATTAATAATGAAGACCTCAGAGGACAACAGCTTTGTCTTAGTGGGACTGAGGGAAGCTTAGTGCCTGGTATCTGGTGTCAGAAGATGAAGGGGCATAAAGAAGTCCATGATTTGGACAGTTCATAGAAGTATCAAGAATAGGGACCAAAAACAGAGAAATAAATCGGAGTGAATTTTTTTATAATAATAATAGGATTTATACAGGGCATTTCCACACACGGAGGCGAGCTCAATGAAGATGTAAAGGGCAGTAGGTAGTAATACCCTGTGACAGAGGTCGGAAGACCAAGAGATTTCTCAGGGAAAGTGAGCAACAGTTCTGTCGCCATTCAGTTGTCTTCTGGATCATCCAGGTCCTGATGTCAGCGGTGTATTCCTGTGTCCCTGTCATCAGTCCAGCAAACTCAGTACGAGGCATAGCATGGCGAGAGACAACACCAAAGGGATGTAAACAACACAAAAAGAATTACATCCTTCGGGCCCCATACCTCAGGGCACAAGCATCTGACTGCACACATACAGTCTGGGTTCGGTCCCTAAAATACAAAGCCAGGACAAAGCAATACTATAATCCTACAAGAGTGCTGAAATATGTATAAAAGTATTGAATGATCAACAAACTTAGCCGACAAGTCTAATGTTCAGACCAATGAGGACCTTAAGAAGAGCGGATTGAGTACTATGGTTCTTTCTATAAGTAGACTGATATGGATTAATGAGTCCAGATATATATATATACACTCACGACCCCAGCATCGTCAATGCCAAGATTCGACCACGAAATTCATCAATTCTAATTTAGTCGCTTTAATAAACTTTGGTGAAAATAAACATCCCGATCTTTGTCTTTCATCTTTTCTGCATACGCGCTTGAAGCTTAATACTTTTATAAGTAATTTTTTTATGAAAATATTTATTTTGCGTCCTTTTGTATATGTTCATGCACCAGTAAAAAGCCTTAATAAAAGTGCAACATCGTTATCATTCTTTTTACTCGACTTTAAAAGAACCTTGATACATAAAATCGTGAGATATTTTATTTTATCTGCTAACCTCTGTCTCTCTTGTCAACCCGATGTCTAAAGACCATTGTTTGGTGATTTGGTCGAATTGGTAAATCGTTGAATAGTCCGGTGACCCTACAACACCGACTGTAGGACTGGGTTCTGTGCATAATTAGCCTCGATACTCAAGGTTTGCCACAAGAATTTATTTTGATTGGCTGTGGGTGGGTCCGGGTGACAGGTAGGCGGTCTCCATGTCAACATTACCCACACTATATCTAACTACAGCCGCAGTCTGGTCGGGTGTGTCATGTGATAGGCTACCCGGTATCAGAATGAGAAGAGTTTTAATTGTGGAATAATGTTGTTGGATTACATAGAAGTGGGAAAATAATGTTTATTTCTTCCGTAAAATACCGACTTTTGTTGTGTTACAGATGGTCACGTGGTCTAATGGTGACTAGACTAAATTGTCTGAGTAACAAGATGGCGCCAGGAGAAGACAGGAGTACCTGTCGGCCAACTGGTGGACAGTCGCTGAATGTTCCTGATCAGAAAAAACACAGAGAAGGACAAAGAAACCTGACTCGTGATGTGGACTGTGGCTGGGCCTGGGTTGTACTCGCTAGTAAGTGAAAACCTAGCTATTTCCACAATATTCTCAAATATACAATAAATCAGGAAATGACTGTTCGTGTAGATGGAATAGTTCTGTACAAATGTACTCGTATGGAAAAGCTGCAGTAGTTTAATATATATATACCTTCTCCTCCCCAATCAAAGAAGAAGCAAATAAAAATTTTGAACTTGTGTTGCAAATTATTTTTCATTCTGCTGTATATCTTCTTGTGCATTTTGTTATAATAATTATTTTGCACTAAGTTGCACGATGTCACGTAAGGGGATAATTTCAAACTTCCCAACAAATTCTGCTCTCGATAAAATTGCGAGACACCTCCAGCACTAGAACTTTGGTTGTTTACAGTTCTGACATGCTTTGTCAACATCTGTTTGTCACACAGTCCCACCTCGCCCCACTTAGTCGTCTTGCATCACTTGTATGCCGATGCTACTCACCTGTCAGTCTGCAGTGGCGTAGGAACCAGGGGGGCAGCGGGGGCAGCCGCCACCCCAAGGCAAATACAGGGGGGGGCAAGAATATCCTTTTGCCCCCCCAATATTTGAGACTTAATTCCTCACAAAGAGCAAAGAACCGAAGAAAGGTAGTGGAACGTAGAGAGGAGACGGTCATCACCATCACAAAAGCGAGCCCTGGGGCAAGTGGAGGCTCTAACACCTCTGACGATCACATCTGGGACAGTCCGTTGGTATTGTTTGCCATGCTAATTGCAGGCTGTGTTGAAGCCTGAGCGAAGAAAGCAGCCGGACAGTACATCGGTACATCGAGTGTGGTCTCCCTCCCCCCTGCCCCATAATGTGAAGCCTTTTCTTTGGCGGTTTTCGTTTGACCAACATAAAACATCCCCCACCCACTCGCTGTCACCCTAAAATTATCTGCTATCGCTTACAACCGAAGTGGCCGCACTGGCCATCGGGAACACAGAATGCCAGTAACGAATTAGTTGCATAGCAATACCGCAGTGAGACTTGTCAATCAGACAGAAACCCTTACACTTTGTGAAAAGCTAGCGAAGCACGAGGAAGGCAAAGACTCCGAGTCCCTATATTGGTAGTTTTCTTTAGAGACAGAGAGACTGGTATTATTGCTATCTACGACTCAGGGGAAGTGCATAAGTAACATTTCTAAAACTACACAAGGGCACTCACTCTTTTATCATCAACGACTGTGGCTGGTACTCAACATAAGTTATCTGTTATACTGTTTGGTTTGTATATATGTGTCTGTGTTTTGGTAGATGGCCATAGAACGTGTCGCATCGCTGGCTCAGCACCGTCGGGTAGGGGAGCGAGGAAGGGGATGGCCCTGCGGCCATTCCCACCCTAGTTTCGTCCCCTGGCCAGGGTGGTCTGGCCAGTTTATGGCCCTTAATTATAGGGTAGCCTTGCGTCCCTTCCTGTCTGGTCTCTTTGGTTCTCTTTGGGGTGGATGGGGCTATTTTCCCACGGTGTGCGGACAGCGAGTTCAGGTATAGGGCTGTGCCTCTTTGTAACGTGTATTATCTCGCGGACGCTGGGCCCTGTGGGTAGGGAAAGGTTCTGGAGGTTTCTCGAAGCCTATAGAAACCTGCCACACAGGTATATGTGGACTGGGAAGACGGCGGGGCGGAGAGACCTGTGCCCGTCTCTGGGAGTAGTCGGGGGTGGGTCACGTGCTGTGTGGACTGTCGCTGGAACTGGTGTGGTGTCTAGAAGAGGGTTCCAGCAACCAGCGTATTTTCCCCGCGTTTGTTTTGAGATAGAACAAAGCGTGTCACGAGCCGTTGGGTGAGTAGGCGTAATTAATCTTTACCTTTGTTTTTCCACCCGATGGCTACCCTGGCCAGTATGCAGACGTGTACGGTGTGTGACCGAGTGTGACTGCGTGGCCTGTGCATGCGTGCATGTGTGCGCTGGTGTATATGTGCAGAGCTGGAATGTTGATCGTTGCTGTCACGGGGGTTTGGTGTTTTCTTTTTTAGGTATAATGTTTGGTAGCCGGGGAGTCATTCTTTAATTTGTTTTTTCTTATTTAATGCTGCTTTGCCTTTTAACAATAAAGCAGCGTGTTGTGATGCTACCACTGTGTACGTGCGTGCAGTACCCCCCCCCATCCTTTTTTACGTAATGTGCGAGTGCGAACGCCGTTCACTGTCAGCAGGGAGTTTGCCCCCCCCCAACGCCGAACATCTTCCTACGCCACTGAGTCTGGTCTCGCTTCTGCATGTCCGTTAACAAACTGAAAACTAAATCATGACCAGACTAAAGAAATTCCCATTGGCAAGTTAACTGTGTCCCATCGGTTGCTACTTTTTGCTGTCTCTGGGGATGAACACCTCTCTTTTCCACTCTGTTAGGATTTTGTAAATGTGTTGTGTCCATGTTTGTGTGTGAAAGGTACATTTAATTCTTACCGTGTAAAGGTGTGTGGCTGTGCGTCCTTATTTAGATCAACACCTGTAAATGTTGTGTGACTCTCACCTGGCTGCCCAGGTGTCTTCTGTCTGCTGGCCTTGATGCTGGGCTTTCAGAGGTCCCGGGGTCTGGTGTTTGTGGAGATCGAGGACAAGTACAAGGTGTCTGCGTCCTTCACATCCCTCATAGGTAGCGCTCACTCCATCGCCTTCGGCATCTCAGGTGAGTACAAGGGGCGATGTGCATGGTCAAAGTGTAGACACGTAGAGCAAGCATGACACACAGGCAGACAGACAGACAGACAGACAGACAGACAGGCAGGCAGGCAAGCAGACAGACAGACAGACAGACAGACAGACAGACAGACAGACAGACAGACAGACAGACAGGCAGGCAGGCAGACAGACAGGCAGGCAGGCAGGCAGGCAGGCAGACAGACAGGCAGGCAGGCAGACAGACAGACAGGCAGGCAGGCAGGCAGGCAGGCATGATGATGATGATGATGATGAGTTGCAGTGATTTTCGTCATGACATTCGTGCTGGAAATGATGTCAGTACGACAAACCGTGCTGATCGGAGTGGCGCTGCTGACGTCAGGTGTTGGGGTCAGCTTTGTTGTGACCTCGTATCCAGCGCTAATCTTCACTCTCGGCGTAATGATAGGTGGGTAGACCGGACATTGCTTAACTCAGCTACACGTGTCGATATTTCAAATTTAGCGTTGACTTATATAAATTTGTCAACCACCACAAACAAATGAACAGACAAACAAAATGTTGCTTGTAACACATGCAAGAGGAAGACGTTATCTTAATACTTAATAGTTTGTAATTATTATTCTGTATTAAAAGGGATGCTAGAACACGAAAGTTTTGTGTCTTTAGATACAGATTCTACAGACATTCTGTATTTTTGATGCAGGTTATGGAGGCTTATTGTGGTATTTATGACAAGTGCTTAAGTGTTGTCCTAATATTGGTTTCAGGCTCTGGAGTGTTATTCTGTCCTGGGCTGCAGGATTTGGAATGTTCCTCTCTCTCTAATTGTATGTGCTGAAGTGTTGCCTAGGACTTATCTTTGGTTGCAGGTGCTGGGGTCTCCTTCGCATCCGGCCCTTGCTTCGTGTTGTTGGGCCAATACTTTGACCGGCGCCTGACCCTGGCCACAGCAGTCGTCAACTCCGGGGTCAGTGTCGGTGCTTTGGTGATGCCTTACCTGCTGCGCCTGCTGCTGGACCAGTATTCTCTACCTGGCGGTCTGCTGGTCATGAGCGCTGTTCTGGCCAACATGTTTGTCTGCGCATGTCTCTTGCGACCCTTCCCAGCATCCCATCGGGACTCTCATAGTACTTGTCACCTCAGTGGGGGCAAAGATGACGTGGCGTCTGATCCTCTGCCGGAAAATACACCAGAACATCGTTTTCACACTGAGAGAGAACTTTCATCAACACCAGGAACACAGTGTCTGGGAGAGTTGAGTCCCCTGATTGTATCGCATGAATCACGCGCTGTCGATGCAACTGGTCCTATAGGCAGTAGTAGGTTTCCTGTATTTTCTAATAGTGTTTTTTCCCCTTCTATGCCTAGTACTCAGCATGGAGAAGCGAAACCTATCTCTGAAAATATTTCTAAACAGGAAAATCTTCCTGATATTCACACTTCTAACTTTTACAAAGCAGAAACAAAATCTGATTCTGATCAGGAGCACGCTCTCCCTGACCAGTTAACTGCGGCCATCATCGCCTGCGACACACTGTCTCCTTTGAAGGTTTCTTCGGATGTCAAAGTTCACCGAGGAGACAATGCTAATGCACCACGGCACGACAATGAAAGCAGTTTGAGGTTTTCTGATGGAAACAACAGAAGGACCGGAGTGTGGCTGTCAGCAGCCAGAAGGAGACTTGCACAAACATTTGACATCTCTGTCTTCAGGAGCTTGGCCTTCTGGGTGCTGGTGCTTCATCAGTGGTTCGGAGTTACAGCTGGACTTCTTCAACCTGTCTACTTACCTCCGCTTGCCATGGAGAAGGGATTTAGCGAAGGGGAGGCAACCTTCATGGTGATGGTGACCGGAGGCTGCGACATCTTCAGCAGGATTTTACCAGGAGTTATCGCCAATTTCAAACTGCTGCAGCCACACGAGATGGTGATAGCAAGTCAGGTGATCCTGGGAATCTTGTTACAGGTGACTGGCGCTCTCATTGCTCCATGTCTTGTTCTGTGTGCTCGACCTAGCTGATAGAAAGAAAAAAAAAAATAAAGGAAAGGAAAAATGAAACACAGAAAAGAGATATTTGTGGCTGTAGAAAGAAACTAAGCGAAGACATAGACTAAGTGTATGAAGCAGGATGAATCGACATAGAATGAAATAATAAAACGAAAGATAGAAAAAAACAGGAAGGAGTCGTTAAAGACGAGAAAACATTGAAATATTGTTGTGGAACAGTAATCTAGTTGTATACATAGTTCTCCGAAGACTTTTGTTTTCTTTTTCTTAACTTTGTCGTTCTCGTTCGTTTCTTCCCAGTTCACTTTCTTTTTCAACACCATACTGTCAATGATGGCTTTCTCTGCTGCCATGGGGGCCCTGGGCGGAGTCATCTTCTCCATGACTCAGATCATGATCATCAACTTCATGGGACTCCATCGTTTCCCTGTTGCTTATGGATATATCCAGCTTTTTAATGCCACATCATCAGCTGCCAACTTTCCACTTGCTGGTGAGACGGATTTAACTTTCACAGGGCAAAGTTCTTAGCGGACAAACGCAAATAAAAAATAACCTAATCAATGAATCAGCCAAAAATTGTCATCATCAAAAAACAAATCATTGTTCAAAGATTATTGCCAATAAAAATTTATTTGACATTTTTGATGAACAGTTTAAGTTTATTTAGTAAACAAAGGTCACTTGAGCAGAAGAATGTTAAAAACAGAGAATCTAGTCAAGGGTTTTTGAATAACTTGCTTACTCTTCTCTCGTTAAGGTTACCTGAGGGACACATTTGGAACCTCCACAACGATCTTTAACTACCTGGGCGCCGCTCACATCGTGTCATCAACCATCTTGTTGTCGTTTATAGTGCTGAGTCGTTGTCAACAGCGATGTAGGAATGGAACTTACGGAAGCTTGTGAGAACTGTAACTGCAGTTTTTCAGCACGGATACCCGTTTATGCGTGAATGTACCTGCGTGGGTACATAGTCATGTTACTGTTTGTCTGTGTTTATATGTCTTATGTTGGTATCATCATTTCTTACTTGTACTAGAAACAGAAACGTGCACGTGACCTATCGATGGTGTTTTTATGTCAATATTAAATGTCACAAGAGGAGGCAGGGTAGTCAGGTGCATCAGAAGGTGGGAGATCACAATCACTAGTTGGAGGATTGGTGGGGTCAGTGGTAAGCTCCTCCTCCCTATCCGCCCACCCACAACCTGCCCTCTTGTTCTTACTCTGCAATGCAGACTGCTTCCACCCATTCTTACAGGTTTGTTTCATCCCTCAACAGCATATTCAAGGAACTGAGATAAACGTGGCGTAAGCCACGGGCTTGTGCAAGCTTTCCAAGGGAGGTAAGCATGTACAACGTAAGAGTAGGAATTCGCTCCTGTTACTCTCCCTTGGTTCTCTCGCGTTCTAGTTTTCATTACCTCGATTAAATTGCATGATCCCCAAAAACGAAAACCACTAAAATGTACTAAATGCATACATGATATGTAGAGTAAATACAGATAATATTATTGTAATTAGATATTCTGTGAGTACAGAATTGCAACAAAATCTGGTCTTTTTTTATTTTAATTTTTAGTCAGCTTGATAACCTATCAAGCATTACTGAGTCATCATTAAAACTTGATTGATTTCCGATTATTCCAGTTAAATTTGGAGCCAGTATATATCTTGGCACATTATTTCAACCCTTCTTTAGTACAGGCAGGATCGTATTTGTTGTTTTGAACTTTGTTAAAGATACTACTTGGTTGTAAGACAGAAGAGTAACATCTTTTGGAAATAGTGACTATCTGTAAACATCTAATTATGAAAAAAATAATTGTCTATTCCAGAAAACCACGATTGTTTGTATTGATGAAATAAGTGTGCTTTAATCTTTTCTTGAAACCAATTCAAACTGAGCTGGAGATTGACCTGGCTGACCCAAACCCATATTAAACCTCAATTATTTAGAGTATCTTTATCTTGAAGATATATTCAGAATTAATCAAGTTTGCTTGATTTATCTGAAAGAGATTTATTTAGTGGTATAAAAAGAACCCCATGATACTGGGGGAGCTCTTTTTTCCACTGAAATGTAAGTTTGTAGAATCGCACATTTATACCTAGAAAATGCCAGTTTGCCATTTCATTTTTACAAATATTGGATATATTCACACTGAAGTTACATTAAATATTTAAAGTTGATGCTCTGAGTAGTTTTCACAATGTTTGGTTGTGCGTTCTGTGAATTGCATGTGTGTGAATATGTGTGTGTTGGTGAAACATGTTTAGTTGCTGTTATGTTCTTAATGGAATATAGAGCGGTATGACAATATTACAATCATTCTATGGATCGTGTCAGTTGAGAAACTTGTCAAGATATAAATACTTGTCAAGATATAAATACATGTCAAGTGTGGTGTAGGCGGGTACACTAATGCTGTCGCGTTTGTACACAACATGGTGAGCGCTGTTCAGTGTCAACAAGATTCGGATGAAAGCGCGGAAGGGAAGTGATGATGTGCTGCAGCTAACCGGGTGTAAGAGCTTCAACAATAGCTGTTACCATGACAACAAAAGCATGATCCTAAAAATACATGGTTACCCACGCGTCGCTGATCATGTAAGGTCAAGAGAAGTGACCCCAACTTCCGACTGCAGAGAGCATCCTGCTCCCCAAGGTTCGTGACGAGTGGCTTGTGCTTGAGATGCGCACGTCAGTAATAGGATTTCCGGAATTTTTCTCTTTTATTTTTGGGAAATTCAAAGGCGACGATTTAAATAATTTCAGTTCAGTAATTTCATGTACAAAACCTTCTTAGTGACATTTTTTTAAAGTTTCTTTTTAACCCTTTGCATCTTTCTAGGTGCTAGCTGAACCACACTATCAGCAACTTAGCAGATTGTCAACTAGTTTGTTGAGTATTGTCATAACTCCCAGCATGTGCTTGGTTGTTCGTGTGTGTGTGTGTTTAAGAGACAGAGACAGACACTGATTATTCAAGGGCCACGGGACAATCAAACTCTGAGAGAGAGAGAGAAGTCGTTCTAATGAACTTTTGTTTTTCTCTTAGCTAGACACTTAACCGACTTTCTTGTACAAATATGTATAGAAAGTACGTTTTGTGATGACTAATGCCATAAGCTAATGGGTGAACGGAAAACACATGAAACCAGAAATGACTTTGAGAAACTGGTTCTTGCTTGAAAATCGGCCTTTTGAGGTATTCCCATAAACTGTGTGTTTCTCGTACTAATCGTAATTCCTACAACTGGTCCTACACTGGGTCTGGTAGGTTCTAACAAGTTTTACTCACATCCTTACCTTCACTGCCTAATTCTTAAAACGTATATTGACTGCAGGTTATACAGAGAACAAGTGTCTCAAAATCACAAAAAATGTAAAAAAAGTGATAATGCTGACCGTGAAGATTGTGATCTTTCCTTTCGTCAGCACTCAAATATTTCTAAAAGAGTAAATTCCGTGTCGGTGTTCTTTCAAACCCCGAAAGACGCAAAGACGACAATTTGTTTTGACATTTATTGCCCCTGATAATCAGCAAGGCGTGCAATCCTATATTTACACTATGTACAGACACGGTCTATTGACAAAGAAAATGTACAGTCAATAGAATGACGTGTTTCCTCCCCTGGAGCCGGCAGGTGACTGCCTGGTGTCATCGATCGCTGCTGGTGTCATCTATCGTTGCTGGTGTCATCTATCGCTGCAGGTCGCTGGGTGGCGCCGGCAGAAACTCGAAGGTGAAGTTGCTGACATTTTCCAGAAATCTCTCGTCGTAGGGCGGAGGGTCACAGAGCTTCAGCTTCAATCCGTCCACCGCATCGTAGTAAATAAAGTAATCTGAGGACAGAAATAATAATGTTTTGCTAGTCAATCCCCAGATTAGACAATAAGAGCCACCATACATAGACTGGACAACACTAGCCACTAACTAAACTAGACAATACTAGTCGCCAAGTTAATATTCTGGACTATTCTCTGTGGTCTCCCTAGCTTTACATCATGATCAGTGCACAGGAATGTCGCATATCAAGGACCGAAAAAACTCCTTTACACTGTACAGTGTACACTACATAAACAGTTCGGAATAGGTGGTTTGCTTGTATATATTTAGATTCTAATAATTTCAGTTCAGTAATTTCACCTACAAAATCTTTCGTGACATATTTTTCAGTTTATTTAACCCTTTGCATCTTTCATAGCATGCTGTAATTCAGTAGGTAATGTTTCAACAACTTCCAGATGTATGTAGACTTGAAGAGATAGATATGTATAAATAAAGGTTCATTCTGCAAAATGTACGTTGGCACACTAAAGGTCAAGTGTTCAGAGCATTACCGATGAACTTCCTGTAATCACTGCACTAAATGCAGTTTATTCTGACGCAGACACACGCGCGTGCGCACGTGGGCGCGATATGGTAATGACAATAGTTGACTGTAATAAACTTCTTCCTTAACGAGCTTCAACAGTCGACTAACCCTGCATCCAAAACTGCTTTTCACAAGCTATGACCACTTCAGTTTGAGTCGTGCTTTATATGAATAATAAATGTTGCAAGTATTAGAACTAGTGTGGTGTAGGAACAAGTGAAAGATGTACGTGTGTGTGATTTATTTGTTTATTAAAGAGAGAGAGAGGTGTGAAGAGGTGTGAAAAAATAGGAGGGAAAGACAGAAAGATAACAGAACTTCCTGTAAGCAGGTGTCACAGGAAAAAGGGTGTGCAAGGAGATAAAGAAGAAGGAAAGATAACGACAGGAAGAGTAAAGTGCGGGACCTACTTTGGAACATGAGCGGCCGGAGGAAGTAGGTCTCCTCCCCCTGTCCTGAGGTGACCATGGCGAAAAACCTCGGGTCAGCCTCCTTCAGGCTGTCAATGCTGGTGTCCAGGGCGCTGCTCTGGTGACGAGAAACAGTCAAGATGAATAATAGTTTGTAATATACTTACTAATGAAGGTGGAACCAGGTTTGTTTGTTTCTATGCACTTCTCTCTTCTCCTCCATCCTCCACCCATACGAGGTGACCGACTCAATATTCTGCTTTAGACACTGATCCACTTCCACAACTTGAAAAAATAAAAAAAAAATAAAAAAAAGCAATAAACATTTTTCTCAACCCCACCCACCCACCGTGGGAGGAGATAAGCTCGTGCACGAGGTGACACACACCTTTAAGGTGGTCAGGCGACTGGAGGTGGGGCTGGGCACGATGAACTGACTCTTTCCGTACACCTGGAGCACACACAGGAACACCACGCGGTCCAGGGTGTCATCGTCGCCCACGAACTTGTAGCACGTGAAGACATCTGAGACAACAAAGTCGCAGTTTGTCTTGGGTGACATGAAGGTGCATGGAGGGTTATCGACAAACTTCGTCAAGTACATGTGAAGACAGTCTCAAGACGGAAGTGCAATGATACGAGCGAAAGGGTTAGGAGGCTATCTGCTGCAGTGCTACCTAGCGGATGTAGAAAAGAGACAAAAACAAGAACAAACAAAAACAAACAAAAAACCAAAAAAACCCAAGTAAAAAAAAAAAAAAAAAAAAAAAAAAAACAAAAAAAAAAAAAACCCAAAGTCAAATAAACACAGGTAGAGACACCGACAGATAGACCAGTAGAGAGAAAAACAGAAACGTATAACGAAATAGAGAATAATAGAGTATGGTTGTGCTATGCTGTCACATCTCTTCGCAAATATCTGATATACAAAAAATTACTAAGTGGTATGGCGTTTGACACCATCAGCAACTAAGACTATATCACAGCAAGGTAGCCAGCCCTATAGACAGATATCACATACAGAGAAATGACAGCGTGCCCGAGACGAGATCCGAACCCAGGACAGCCAACCTTCACTGTGTTGGTGACAGGCGCTAACCGTTGTGCTACCGGACCGCCCACCTCAGCTACAGACGAGGGGGATGTTAGATATTGCCGTGCAATCATCTTCCAGACACTCATCAGTAAGTAAACACTCACGTTCACAGCCACTGGCATCGTAGGTCATGCTCAACGACTGGCAGTTGGATTCTGCTCGCAGAAAATGACCGTACTGGGCGCCGTGTCGAATCCTGATTTGTTGAGCAGGTCGTTGGAAGCTGACGTTGGTCACCTTGATGATGACGGTTTGCTTCTGTATCGCACGGATCAGAATCTCATAACCGTGTTTCACTGTTAAAAAAATATATCACTGTGAGCAAGAACACTTTATCAGAAAATTATTCTACTGTTACTACAACCTCCATCACCACTACTGTTACCACCACCTCCACCACTACTATTACCACCACCTCCACCACTACTGTTACTACCACCTCCACCACTACTATTGCTATTCTTTTTTCTGCAACTAAAACAAAAAATGTCAATCACACAGATAAATGGAAACAGAAAACAACATGAACATAAAACAGGTGGAGAGGAGAGAAGGGGGCAGGAAGACAGAAAGTTAACCAATCAACTCGTGACACTTCTCTCATATTTGCGCCACCTGTAAACACTGTCGCTTTTTTCACCTGAACTAATCAGTTGTTACTATAGCAACCCTTCTATGCTTTGCCCAGCTAGGCTAAGGAGCTTTTCTTTCCTCTGTTAAACGAAGATTGATTGTGAGATTGTTGTTATGGACACGACAGGCTCGTGATAATCACTAAGTGTGGGGTAGTGGAGGTCTCGGGCTTCCTAACTCACTCGCAGACACTTTTCTTACCTTGACTACCCACCCCTCTTCCATCCAGATGAATCGGAATGAAGACAACTTCAAGGTAGGTGTCCACCCTTCTATTGTTCTTGTATGTAGTCGCAACCAGAGTCTACACACAAACAAAAACATGGCAAGTAATGGATAAACAGCACGAACGCGCGTACACACACACACACTTTCAAGACAGACCGAGAGATGGTTTCATGTGAGGTCTCGATAATAAGTCTTACATCGTGAATCTCAAGTGTAGGTAGACTTTGTTAAGTCCGATCTCAATTCTTGACTTGCTACTTGAGACCGGCAACTGTAGACTCGTTTAAAGACTTGACATGCGCACCAGCCTACAGACAAAACTGGTAATTAAGTCGAGAACATGGCCTCTAGTTAGACTTATTGTAGTATACTTGAAACTTCTGAAAGATAAGCAAGAATCGTGCAACTAACCAAGACTGTCTCCTGGTCCAAGGCTTCCAGTTCCCGCAGCCAGTGTGTCAGCATTTCGTGTGTCCAGTGAAAGACATTGTGACTGTTGACCAGCCACAGCTGGCACTCGAGGTAGGAGCTGCAGATGGACATTTTACAGATGTAAGATATAGTATATAGATGGGTAATGTGAAAAAAAATGTCAAAATTGTATAGATAAGAATAGGTCATGCGTATCTGTCTGTATGTACAGGTGTAGCTGCTCGCTTGATTAATTAAATGAACGAGGGAAGGACACCAGTAATGATCACAACAGCTGGTGTTACTTTCACCAAATTATCCGGTCTGTCAGACTGTCAGGATGAGGATGGAGATGATTGTTGAAGTCATCATCCACTTCATTTGAACGAGACTAATGCGAGGTTGGGTTCACTGACCTTAACCTGTCCACTCCAGTGACGTAATGCCGATGCCTGTCGCCCTTGAAAGTTGTGACGTAGAAGCTGGCGGTTGTGTCCTGTCTCGTTAGTCTGATCTCCGACTGACCGGTAAGCAACTCGGAGGGGTCACGATGGATGCGTGGGGTGAACGTCTCTGTTCTCTGTAACCACGTGAGTCACAAGTAATGACAAGCTCTCGTCCATGTCTCGTCAATAATGAAACATAAGAGCTGGCTCAGGAAATTATTCACTTAATTATCTTTCTAGCTTATATCTACGTAAACATTTAACAATGTGTGTGGTGCTAGACTACAGGTAGAGAGAAAACAATGTGAGTGGTGCTGGACTAACTGTCGCATCTACAACGGCTTTTGCCGAGAGCAAAACAGAGGTGAAGGTGTCTTACTTACGTCATTACGGTATACACCGAGTGGTGCCGCCATGATGGCAGTGGTTGTTGTTGTTGTCAAGCACTTCCGCTGCTCCTCTGTGTGTGCACAACGTCGTCGTTGTAGTAGTGTGACGATAACACCACCACTGACTGGGGCGAGGACTGACAGCACGGACGGCGAGGCGGTGTGATCCAGCCCCGTGTAGCCACAAACTGTGTTTGTACTTCCCGTGTTCAGCAGACGACAGTGAACCCTGTGAGCAGCTGACCCCGAGAGCAGGGCGGGGATTTCCGCGCTGCATTCAACCCAGTCGCCGCCCTTTAGCTTAGTTTCGGTTTGTGATGAAGGGAAGAATTTCCTCTTGTTTCGTATTTGTCCTTCCTCGTCTGAAGTATTAAAAAAATTGAATTAAAATAGAATGTGAAAAAGTTCAATATAAAATAATCTCACACACATGCAAACACGCGCTGTCAGACATTTTAGCTTCACACATAGTTTCACTTCACCAAATGGAATTTTGTAGGAACTGCAGAGATTTTTCCCGTCTTTCCCCTACCTTGGAGGTAGAAACCTGAGAGGTAGAAGCAATCAAGAATATAATATATTTCTATATAAAAGTGATGGATTTTTCTGCATGTTAGGCCAAGATAAAGGTCATCAGTGGATCCCTGCACGAGTCGGGTACTTTCTGTCATCAACACACCCACGCACCCGTAGAAGGCGGTCGATGTTTGTCAACACAACACAGTCTGTGTGACTGGAAGTGCAGGGCACCGCCCACACTGAATGTGGATGTTTCAGATCCCAGAAGTCGTCTGCCATCGTGACACACAACTGAAATTCCCGCTCATGTATATATATAGCAACAAGTGTATGCGAACTGTTCGTTCTTCGGTTCCTTCTCTCATTCAAGTGCATCACGAGGGACCGTCATGCCCCACCATTGGGCCACGTTTGATGGATGCGATTAATTATCACACATTAGTTTTGTAAGATGTGACAGGTGAGAAAGAGAAAGTAAGAATATTACAAGCAACATCATTAAACTTACACGACTACAGCGAAGACTAATATCATCGCGCCGCGTGTATCGCGGGGGAGGGAGGATGCTTGCATGGAGTGGACAGTTGAAAGAAAATAAAAAATAACAACGAGAAACAAAAACAAAACAATAATAAAAGATGAAACGAATAGAAAAAGAAGGGGAGGGCCTGGTGCAAAGAAGAGGGTCTGGTGCCCGGAGGGCCTGGTGCAGGGGGAGGGTCAGGTGCTTAGGGAGGGTCAGGTTCCTAGGGAAGGTCAGGTGCCCGGAGGGCCTGGTGCAGGGGAGGATCAGGTTCCTAGGGAGTCAGGTGCCCGGAGGGCCTGGTGCAGGGGAGGGTCAGGTGCTAGGAGGGTCCCTAGGGAAGGTCAGGTGCCCGGAGGGCCTGGTGCAGGGGGAGGATCAGGGGGAGGGTCAGGTGCGCGGAGGGCTGGTGCCTTGGAGGGTCAGAGGGAGGGTCAGGTTCCTAGGGAAGGTCAGGTGCCCGGAGGGCCTGGTGCAGGGGGAGGATCAGGTTCCTAGGGAGGGTCAGGTGCCCGGAGGGCCTGGTGCAATGGGAGGCGTGGCACAAGGCAGGGATGGTCAAGGTCGGCGCTATATATATGGGGAGCAGGCGTCCCGAAAGGTGCTCGAAAGGGACCGTGTCAAGAATGAAGGTTTATTAGATATGAAATGCTCACCCAGTTGTGTTTTTTTCATCGGCAAATGAGCGCTGAGGGTTGAAAACACACTTCCACTCATTAGTAGCTTCTATTTGGTACTAGAAGCATAGTGGTACTTCGTTTCCTTCAAGTATGCTGAACAGGAGGGTCTGGTGCGGAGGGTCTGGTGCCAAACTTTGAAAATGTTTGTTCGAGGGGAGGGTGTGGTGCAACACTTTGAAAACACACTTCCACTCACTAGTAACTTCTATTTGATAGTCGAAGCTTAGGGGTACGTCGTTTTCTTCAAGTATACTGAAAGGGAGGGTCGGGTGCGGAGGGTCTGGTGCCAAACTTGGAAAATGATTCGATCAGGTGCATAGAGGAGGGTCTGGTGCAACACTTTGAAAACACACTTCTAGCTATTAGTAACTTCAATTTGATGCCAGAAGCTTAGGGGAACCTCGTTTCGTTCAAGTATACCGAACAGGAGGGTCTGGTGCGGAGGGTCTGGTGCGGAGGGTCTGGTGCTAGGGGAGGCGTGGCACAAGGCAGGGAAGGTAAAAGTCGGCGCTATATATATGGGGAGCAGGTGTGCCGAAAGGCGCGAGAAAGTGAACATGGCAATAGAGAAAGGTTACTATTAGCCATGTAGTGCTCACCCAGTTTTGGATTTTGTGTTGGCAAATGAGCGCTCGCTCGGCGTGCGACGCCCTCGGTCGAAAGTGATCGTTGTCTGCGTCCCGTCCTACCGCGAGCCGGTTTTCCAAGCGGACCGAAGTAGGTGTGGTACGGGTTGGCTCGCTGGCGATTCGCGGCTCTCGCTGTCGCGTTTCCCACGGCTCATGCGCGGGCTGGTTGAGCAGAGAGAGGGGATGGTCCTCCTGCTTCTCTCGGCCAGCCGCGTCGGCGCATCGAATAACGCTTGACTGTGTCTCGAGTGAAAGAGCTCGCCCGTGATCGGGTGAACGCTCAGCAGGTGGAAATGTTGAACCGATGATTCGGTTGCAAGAGCGAAAAGCAAGCACGGACGCAGAACCCGCGGCCTCGCGGCGACTGTTTTGTGGGAATCGGTTCCGTGAAACCATTGAGCATTCTGGTTGATCCTGCCAGTAGTCATATGCTTGTCTCAAAGATTGAGCCATGCATGTCTAAGTTCACACCCTCGTACGGTGAACCCGCGAATGGCTCATTAAGTCAGTCGCGGATCCTTAGATGATCCATTTCTACTTGGATAACTGAGGCAATTCTAGAGCTAATACATGCAAACCATCTCCAAAGCCGGGAAAGAGCGCTTTTATTAGTTCAAAACCAGTCTGGGTTTCGGCCCCGTCCCTTTTGGTGACTCTGGATAAGTTTGTGCCGATCGCATGGCCTCGAGCGGGCGAAGTATCTATCAAATGTCGATTGGTACGTAATAGGCCTACCATGTTGACTACTGGTAACTGGGAATCAGGGTTCGATTCCGGAGAGGGAGCATGAGAAACGGTTACCTCATCCAAGGAAGGCAGCAGGCGCGCAACTTACCCAGCTCGGGGAGGTAGTGACGAAAAATAACAATACGGAACTCGTTTGAGGTTCGTTTAACGAGAATCAATTGGATGGCAAATCTGGTGCCAGCAGCCGCGGTAATTCCAGCTCCAATAGCGTATATTAAAGTTGTTGCGATTAAAAAGCTCGTAGTTGGATCTCAGGCATACTTTGAAGAAATTAGAGTGTTCAAAGCAGGCTCGTCAGCCTGAATAATGGTGCATGGAATAATGGAATAGCACCTCGGTTCTATTTTTCTGGTTTTCGGAACACGAGGTAATGATTAAGAGGGACAGACGTGGGCATCCGTATTGCTGTGTTAGCGGTGAAATTCTTGGATCATCGCAAGACGAACAACTGCGAAGGCATTTGCCATTAGTCAAGAACGACAGTCAGAGGTTCGAAGGCGATCAGATACCGTAAAGGTTACGGTTATCGTTTCTTTACTTATTCAGTCAAGCGGAGAGCGGGGCACAAGCCCCTTGGTCCTGGAATTAAGCTCGCGCCGGCACCTCGCCGGTGTCGCGCGGGCGATCCGCTCTGAAGACCGTGTCAGGCGGGGACTTTGACTGGGGCGGTACATCTGTCAAAAGGTAACGCAGGTGTCCTAAGGCGAGCTCAGCGAGGGCGGAAACCTCACGTAGAGCAAAAGGGCAAAAGCTCGCTTGCTTTTGATTTTCAGTACGAATACAGACCGTGAAAGCGTGGCCTATCGATCCTTTTGAATTTCGGAGTGTGAATCAAGAGGTATAGCATACAAACGATCGTAAAGGCACGCATTGTACCCCCCCCCCCCAGTACAGGTACAAAAGCCTCTACAAGCTAGCATCAAATAACGACTCTGCAAAGAACAGGAGACCATAAAGTCTGTGTATCCAGTGGTGACTTGCATTGGTTCGTCGGTCCCCGTGCAACGCGTGAGTTGCTTGTCCGATGTCATCTTAGCCCCTGAAGATCTAGTCCTTCAGTGAAGCCTCAATCCGTGGGTTCAGCCACTCACGTCTCTTATCGTTGTGTACTTTTGACCCAACCCTGCCGCCCCGTCGGGGGCCAGCCTCTTACAAAACCCAGCCTGGGAATAAAAGTCCATGGATCGGGAGAATTGGGCAACACCGATTCAGTATCATGTCCGTGAAATTACAGGAATTGACGGGGATAGCCTCAGGCAACCGGATGGCAGTCGGAGGTTTATTCGGGCATTATTTAAGAAACATTCCCTGCCCACGGGGGGGTCTTTTATGGCCCTACCCAATAACACTGGGGCAATATCAACCTGAAGGACAGGATGTAATCGGGAATGATATACCTCTAGCCCTCGGATGTTCGTACTGCCACGATTGTACCACGGCCGCGACTGTGAGCAAAACCAATCACAGCGTCGGCAGCCATTAACAATACTTGCAGGCTGAGAGGGCAGCTGTGAACAGCAGCATTTTGAAACGAAGTTCCGGGTGGGATGTGTCGAGCGCCTGTACCCATGTACCGCTGACTTCTCGCTTGTGAAAAAGCATCTTAATTAGAGACAGTCAGCCTAGGGGAGAAGACCCAGAATAAAAACTGGTAGCCCGCTAAACACTCATGCTTAATCTAGCAGCTAGAGACTCAAGCTAATTCACCTTTACATTTAAAGCTTAGGGCTTAAGAAGAAGAGTCTATTGCAAAACTTAAAAATAATTTTCGTCAGACTAGTTGAACAGGAGGGTCTGGAGCAAAGAAGAGGTCTAGTACAAAACATTTAAATTTTGTCCATGAAGTTAAATCGATGTTTGGAACTGAAGCAGCTTCGGTACCTGATTTTCGCCAAGTCGCGGAAGAGGGAGGGTGTGGTGTAAAACTTAGAAATAATTTCCTCCAAACCAATCGAGTGGGAGGGTCTGGTGGGTTAGGGTGGCGGTAGTAAGCCCACAGGACCAGGCCATTAGCCGCTCAAGACGTACCACTTTTCCCCTTTTTTTTTACGAAAGAGGGGAGGGTCTGGTGTAAAACTTTGAAATAATTTTCCCCAAACCATTTGAATGGGAGGGTCTGGCGCAGAGAGGAGGGTCTGGTGCAAAAAAAAACAAACAAACAAAAATAATTTTCGCCAAACCATTTGAATGGGAGGGTCTGGTGCAACGAAGAGGGTCTGGTGCCCGGAGGGCCTGGTGCCTAGGGAGGGTCAGGTTCCTGGTGGCAGGGGAGGGTCAGGTGCGCGGAGGGCCTGGTGCAGGTGGAGGGTCAGGTGCTAAGGGAGGGTCAGGTTCCCAGGGAGGGTCAGGTGCCCGGAGGGCCTGGTGCGGGGGGAGGGTCAGGTTCCTAGGTTTGCACCCGCGCGCACGTTGCCGTGTGCTCTTCATATACCGGAACCTGTATCTCTTTTCCGTCTCCTGTTCGTGAGGTCTTTCTTGTCTACCAGGTCCCGTCTGACGCACAGCATGTCAGCGCCCGTGTCACGTACCGCAGTAACCTCATGACCATTGAGGCTCACCTGCGTGCGGAAGTCAGAACACGCAATACGTTTACAGCTTCCGCCCCTCACCTCCCGATCCACCTCCTCACGGTAGCCAGAGTAATCGTACTCACACAGGCGACCTTATCGTCGGTGCTCTTGTGGAGTTTCGGACATTCCTTCCTGAAATGGCCTTCTTTGCCACAGTGGAAGCACACATTGTTTTCTCGCTTCTTATCATCTTTGACGCGGGGCTCACTTAGTTTTTCTTGCTGCTCGCTCTCCTGAGGACGAGTGGTGGGGTGTGCGCGATGGCTCCTCGCTGCCTCTCTCGCCTCTGTAAGCTGTTGGGCCAAAGTTGCTGCGTCATCTACGTCCTTAGGCGTTCTTTCTCTGATGAACGTGGCCAGGTCCAGGGGTACACTGTCTAACAGCTGTTTCATCAGCACTAAGTCTTGCATACCTTCGAAAGTGGCTGCCTTGCCTGCTAATTCAATCCATCTCGCCAGGTACAGGCGGATCCTGGCCACGTATTGCCGGAAAGTTTCGCCTCCTTCCCGCCGGGACGCTCGCAGTTTACGTCTGTATGACTCGGCAGTTAGGCGAAACCTCGCCAGGAGGGCGGTTTTAAGCTTTTGGTAGTCCTCGGCATCACTATCGCTGAGGCCTATATATACCTCGCTGGCCTTCCCCCTCAGCAGTACGCCCAATCTGACTGCCCAGGTGCTGAGGTCCCATTGTTGCAGTTTAGCCCAGCGCTCAAACCTACAGAGATACGTCTCTAGGTCCTCCTTTTCGTCGAATGGTGGGATTTTCAGACGCACCATCTCACCTTGGGCGCCTGGCGCCTCCTTCCTCTCAGACCACGCTCCTGGCACGAGCAATCTCCACATCGTGGCGTAGTTCCTCGAGACGGATTCTCTCTGCCCTCTCAGATTCCTCTCGTCTCTCTGCTCTCTCCGACTTGGACTCGAACCTTCCACCACGCGCCGCCACTTGCGAGCGCGTGCGAGTGGCCACCGACTCCTCTGCTTCGGACATGATGGCTTAACAACAAAAGAAAGACACGTAAACGTGCCTTCACGGAATCAACAGAAAAAAATGTCCGCCTTAACACTGAACCGATGAATCACACATGAACAGAAACAGCTCAAAAAGCGGACATAAGAAAGTATCATGCGAACGCAAACCCAGAGAAGAAACAAGCCGAACGTGCAATCAGATGCACTGAGGCAGGGTAAAAAAAAAAAAAACAACCCTCCGGACAAAAAAACAACAAAACGCGGGGTGAGCGCACGAGAATCCCCCCACACAGGCCCTCAGCTTGGACAAGGGGAGTAGCCACTCGCATACACTCACACTGCGCACAAACTGCGTAGCCTACCCACGAGACAAAAAAGAACGTAACGAAACAAGACAAGACAACGCTTAACTGTTCGAGGAACTAAGGGTTGGGTGACAAATACCCCGCATCTCCACCAACTGTCGCGTACCACCCCCCAGCGTCCACAGAGCACACTCAAGGCCATTCACACAGCAGGCCACACACACTCAGTCACTCAGCCGGAGGCAGGATGCGACTTACTTCTCGAACCCGTGCCCAAGCGAAGACCAAGACAAAGACGAAAAGAACGACACAAATACGAAGTTTAATAAAAAAATATATATATACCCAAACACCCAAATACCTAATACAACCAAGAAAAAGAAAAAAAAAATACCGATGCGAGTACTCACAAAAAAACACAAAAAACAAACAAACAAACAACCAGGTACTGCACCCCCGCAAAGAAAATAAAAACAAAGCGCACACGCGCACAAATTATAACACAGCAGTAGAAAAAAATATTAATTCTTGGACCATCGCAAGACGCACAGCTGCGAAAGCATTTGACCATTAACCAAGAACGAAAGTTGGAGGTTCGAAGACGATCAGATACCGTCGTAGTTCTGTCCATAAACGATGCCAACTAGCAATCCGCAGGTGTTGCATCATCGCCTCTGCGAGCAGCTTATATCGTTGTAACTCTGAAATTACAGGAATTGACGGGGATAGCCTGAGGCAACCACCGGCAGAAACCGGATGGCAGTCGGAGGTTTATTCGGGAGATGAGGTTTGTTAAGAAACATTCAGTGTCCACGGGGGGGGGGGGGGGTCTTTATGGCCCTACCCAATAACACTGGGGTAATATCAACCCGAAGGAAAGGATGTAACGGGAATGATATTCTTCTAGCCCTCGGATGTTCGTACTGCCAACGATGGTACCGCGGCCGCGACTGTGAGCAAAACCAAGCACAGCGTCGGCAGCCGTTAACAATACTTGCAGGCTGAGAGGGCAGCTGTGAACTTGAAACCAAGGTCCGGGTGGGATGCGCCATGTACCGCTGGCCTGTCGCTTGTGAAAAAGCGTCTTAATTAGAGACTTAGTCAGACTAGGGGAGAAGACCCAAGATAACAAAGCAGCAACAGCCAGCTAAACAATCCTAACAACCCTAGCTCAAGCTAATTCACTTTTGCATTTAAAACTTAGGGTCACCTGATTTTCACCATGTCACGGAAAACTCTGTTGCAAAACTTAAAAATAATTTTCGCCAAACCAGTTGAACAGGAGGGTCTGGAGCAAAGAAGAGGTCTAGTACAAACCATTTAAATTTTGTCCGTGAAGTTAAATCGATGTTTGGCAGTGAAGCAGCTTCGGTACCTGATTTTCGCCAAGTCGCGGAAGAGGGAGGGTCTGGTGTAAAACTTAGAAATAATTTTCCCCAAACCATTTGAAAGAAGAGGGTCTGGTGCAAAAAATAAAAAAAAACAAAACAAAAAGACAAAAAAATAATTTTCGCCAAACCATTTGAATGGGAGGGTCTGGTGCCCGGAAGGCCTGGTGCCATGGGAGGGTCAGGTGCCTGGAGGGCCTGGTGCCTTGGGAGGGTCAGGTGCGCGTAGGACCTGGTGCCTTGGGAGGGTCAGGTGCTTAGGGAGGGTCAGGTTCCTAGGGAGGGTCAGGTGCCCGGAGGGCCTGGTGCATTGGGAGGCGTGGCACAAGGCAGGGATGGTCAAGGTCGGCGCTATATATATGGGGAGCAGGCGTCCCGAAAGGTGCTCGAAAGGAACCGTGTCAAGAATGAAAGGTTTCCTAGATATGAAATGCTCAGGGTTGAAAACACACTTCCACTCATTAGTAACTTCAATTTTGTACTAGAAGCTTATTGGTACCTCGTTTCCTTCAAGGATACAGAACAGGAGGGTCTGGTGCCAAACTTTGAAAATGTTTGTTCGAGGGGAGGGTGTGGTGCAACACTTTGAAAACACACTTCCACTCACTAGTAACTTCTATTTGATAGTCGAAGCTTAGGGGTAGGTCGTTTTCTTCAAGTATACGGAAAGGGAGGGTCTGGTATAGAGGAGGGTCTGGTGCAACACTTTGAAAACACACTTCTAGCTATTAGTAACTTCAATTTAATGCTAGAAGCTTAGGGGAACCTCGTTTCGTTCAAGTATACCGAACAGGAGGGTCTGGTGCGGAGGGTCTGGTGCGGAGGGCCTGGTGCTAGGGGAGGCGTGGCACAAGGCAGGGAAGGTAAAAGTCGGCGCTATATATATGGGGAGCAGGTGTGCCGAAAGGCGCGAGAAAGTGAACATGGCAATAGAGAAAGGTTACTATTAGCCATGTAGTGCTCACCCAGTTTTGGATTTTGCATCGGCAAATGAGCGCTCGCTCGGCGTGCGACGCCCTCGGTCGAAAGTGATCGTTGTCTGCGTCCTGTCCTACAGCGAGCCGGTTTCGAAGCGGACCGAAGAAGGTGTGGTACGGGTTGGCTCGCTGGCGATTCGCGGCTCTCGCTGTCGCGTTTCCCACGGCTCAGGCGCGGGCTGGTTGAGCAGAGAGAGGTTCGTGGTGCCTCCTCTCGGCCAGCTGCTTGACTGTGTCTCGAGTGAAAGAGCTCGCCCGTGTCGATCGGGTGAACGCTCAGCACGTGGAAATGTTGAACCGATGAATCGGTTGCAGAGCGAAAAGCATTTACCGAACGAAATGAACGGCCACGGACGCAGAACCCGCGGCCTCGCGGCGACTGTGGGAATCGGTTCCGTGAAACCATTGAGCATTGTGGTTGATCCTGCCAGTAGTCATATGCTTGTCTCAAAGATTAAACCATGCATGTCTACACACCCTCGTACGGTGAACCCGCGAAAGGCTCATTAAATCAGTCGAGGTTCCTTAGATGATCCATTTCTACTTGGATAACTGAGGCAATTCTAGAGCTAATACATGCAAACCAGCTACGACCCGGTGTCAAAGCCAGGAAAGAGCGCTTTTATTAGTTCAAATCCAGTCGGGGCCCCGTCCCTTTTGGTGACTGGATAACTTTGTGCCGATCGCATGGCCTAGAGCCGGGGACGCATCTTTCAAATGTCTGCCTTATCAAATGTCGATGGTACGTGATAGGCCTACCATGTTGACTATGGGGAATCAGGGTTCGATTCCGGAGAGGGAGCATGAGAAACTGCTACCACATCCAAGGCGCGCAACTTACCCCGGGGAGGTAGTGACGAAAAATAACAATACAGGAACTCTTTTGAGGCTCCGCAATTGGAATCAGCACACTTTAAACCATTTAACGAGGATCAACTGGAGGGCAAGTCTGGTGCCAGCAGCCGCGGTAATTCCAGCTCCAATAGCGTATATTAAAGTTGTTGCGATTAAAAAGCTCGTAGTTGGATCTCAGGCATACTTTGAAGAAATTAGAGTGTTCAAAGCAGGCTCGTCAGCCTGAATAATGGTGCATGGAATAACGGAATAGCACCTCGCTTCTATTTTGCTGGTTTTGGGCACACGAGTTAATGATTAAGAGGGTCAGACGGGGGCATCCGTATTGCGGTGTCAGAGGTGAAATTCTTGGATTATCGCAAGACGTACAACTGCGGAAGCATTTGCCATTAGTCAAGAACGACAGTCAGAGGTTCGAAGACGATCAGATACTGTCGTAGTTCTGACCATAAACGATGCCAACTAGCGTTCCGCAGGTGTTGCATCATCGCCTCTGCGGTTGCAACTCTGAAATTACAGGAATTGACGGGGATAGCCTCAGGCAACCACCGGCAGAAACCGGATGAAGTCGGAGGTTTATTCGGGAGCCGAGGCATTAGTTAAGAAACATTCAGTGCCCACGGGGGGGTCCTTTATGGCCCTACCCAATAACACTGGGGCAATATCAACCAGAAGGAAAGGATGTAACGGGAATGATATTCCTCTAGCCCTCGGATGTTCGTACTGCCAGCGATGGTACGCGGTGGTACCACGGCCGCGACTGTGAGCAAAACCAAGCACATCGTCGGCAGCCGTTAACAATACTTGCAGGCTGAGAGGGCAGCCGTGAACTTGAAACGAAGGTCTGGGTGGGATGCGTCCACCGCCTATACCCATGTACCGCTGGCCTGTCGCTTGTGAAAAAGCGTCTTAATTAGAGACTTAGTCAGCCTAGGGGAGAAGACCCAGAATTAGAAACCGGGTGTAGCCCGCTAAACAATCATTTTTAATCTAGCTCAAGCTAAATCACTTTTGCATGTTAAAGCTTAGGGTTTCCTGATTTTCACCAGGTCAAGGAAAAGTCTGTTGCAAAACTTAAAAATACTTTTCGCCAAACCAGTTGTACAGGAGATTCTGGAGCAAAGAAGAGTCTAGTACAAAACATTTAAATTTTGCCCATGAAGTTAAATCGATGTTTGGCATTGAAGCAGCTTCGGAACCTGATTTTTCGCCAAGTCGCGGAAGAGGGAGGGTATGGTGTAAAACTTAGAAATAATTTCCCCCAAACCAATCGAATGGGAGGGTCTGGTGGGTTAGGGTGGCAGTAGTAAGCCCACAGGACCAAGCCCCTCAGGCCGTAGCACTTTTCCCCTTTTTTTTTAACGAAAGAGGGGAGGGTCTGGTGCAAAACTTCTTAATCTAGCTCAAACTTCACTTTTGCATTTAAAGCTTAAACCTGTTGTTCGCCAATTCGCGGAAGAGGTAGGGTCTGGCGTAAAACTTTGAAATAATTTTCCCCAAACCATTTGAATGGGAGGGTCTGGTGCAGAGAGGAGGGTCTGGTGCAAAGAAGAGAGTCTGGTGCAGAGAGGAGTGTCTGGTGCAAAAAACAAACCAAAATAATTTTCCCAAAACCATTTGAATGGGAGGGTCTGGTGCAAAAAACAAAAAAAAAAAAAACAAAACAAAAAGACAAAAAAAATAATTTTCGCCAAACCATTTTAATGGGAGGGTCTGGTGCAATGAAGAGGGTCAGGTGCCCGGAGGGCCTGGTGCCTTGGGAGGGTCAGGTTCCTAGGGAGGGTCAGGTGCCCGAGGGCCCTGGTGCAGGGGGAGGGTCAGGTGCGCGGAGGCCTGGTGCCTTGGGAGGGTCAGGTGCCCGGGCAGGGGGAGGGTCAGGTGCGGAGGGTTTGGTGCCTTGGGAGGGTCAGGTTTCTAGGGAGGGTTGTAACGTTTTACGAAAGAGTGTGTTGAATGTGTTTGCGAGCGCGTGTAAACATCTGCATGTAAACCACGCTCGCCGCACTCTTTCACCTTTTTCAACAAAAAGGTCCGGCCAACGATTAACACATTTAATGTTTATGAAATTAACTAACGATGAGATCGTGTGCGTACTTTTTGCCGACCGGACGTTTCGCCGCCGGACGTTTCTACACACTACACAACCAATCACCAGTACTATATGGCTTCTCCATTGCCTACCGTCGCCCTAAATGTTACACTGAAGTGCTCAACGTTCATTTAACGTCATTCACGTATATGACGCAAAAGAATCGTCACTTCACGCAGTTCGTGAAGCCACGTCAGCGCTCGAAGATGTTGTATTCGCGACTGCTCTTCCCCTGACCACAGGGAAAGTAAAAAATAAACATGAATCTAACTAGATTCGTCTCAATCGCGAATCGTTACATAAGCCCCCCCTTAAGCCCAAAATTCTCAATTTTGGCTAAAAACAATGATGAGCGATTCAAATAAACTACAACTACGTTAACACTACTGTTTATGTCTGTCATCTTCCGTTCCTAAAGCAGTCCGGCTTTCATCTTAGGTTTGAAGACATTCTGGAAGTTCTGATTCCCTGGCAAAGCACTCTGCTTGTCGATTTTATGTTCATATGTGCTATGATTTCTGTTTGTCCTACGTCTTTCCTTCTTATTCACTCCTTTCGCAACCTTTACACCTCTTTCCTTCTTGTCTTCTTCAGTATCCATCTTCTCCTCATCTTTCTTTCTGTCTCCTTTTCCTGCCTTCCTCTCAGGTGTCTCTGCTCCACCTGATTCCTCTTGACCCTCTACCGGGTTAGACGATTTGGTGGGTTCCACATCACTGTTTGCGCTTCCTGGACAAACTGATTCTAAGTTCCCACTGTTAATCTCTTCTGTAAGAGACGGCGTATATCCTTTATCCACCACAACTCGGGAGAATACACTGTTCCGGGGTGACGCCCTCCGACAGATGTCGCACGCCTTGCAATACCTGCTCGCGTCGGCGAAGATTCCCGGCCAGGAGAAGTCGTTTGCCACTTTGTATTTAGTCCTTCTGACTCCAAGGTGGCCAGCCACGGGTGTGTCGTGCGCCCACCGCAGCACCTCTTGTCTGTATGCCCTAGGCACCACGACTTGGTGTACCGCCTTCCCTTCTTTGCTGCGGACTCTGTATAGTATACCTTGCCTCCACCGGTAGGTGGCTTCTGGCTTTGTCGCTTGACTTTCGGCCAGTTTGCGTGTACGAGCAAGGGTGGGGTCCACCCGCTGAGCTCGTCCCAGCTCTTGTAGAGTTATGTTACCAAACAGTATCTGTGATGGCGTCGATGGTTCGTCAGTCTTTCTCCCATAAGACCTTGTCTGCGTTGTCGCACTAACTTTCGTAACTGGATACACTGGGATTGCACTCACTGTCCCATCAGCCTCTACGCGGTAGTTCCCAATCAACACCTTATGGACTGGATCTGCCGTGAGCGCTACCTCAGTGGCTCCGTTGAAATATGGGGTGTCCATATGTACAATTGCAATTGGGAGATTGCACTCTTGTGACGACGAGGCTAAAGTCACTTGGACAGTCTTTCCTGTTTTGCACCGTTCAGGCACTAAGTCTGACTGCACAATCGTGATTGAAGCAGCAGTATCTCTCTGTGCAGACATCTTTTTCCCTTCGATGACCACTTCACACTCTAGCGAGAGCGGTATTTTACAGCAAGTCGCGCACAACATTTTACAATCGTCCTTCTTGTGCGTGTAGGGAAAGTCTCGAATTAATGCAACCGCTGACTGATATGTCTGTTTGCAGGTACTTGCAGGTATTTCACGATGAGTCGTGCACAACGACTTATAATCGCACCTCTTGTGCGCGTGCGGAAAGTCCTGAATCATTGCAGCCGCTGCCTGATGCCTGTGCATGCAGCTTCTAGCAAGATGGTCACCACCACATATGAAGCAGCTTATCTTCTTAGCCCACTCTTTGTAGTGTTGGACTTCTCTTATCGTCACCGATCTAGCTTTGCTGTTTGTTGTAGACTTTGTTTCTTCCTGTGACTTCCCTTCAGATGCCCCATCATTGTGATTGGGTTCGAATTTCTTCAACCTCTCTCGATCATTGCAGGTTGCCTGTTTCGCGGATTCAAACACTAGCGCATGTTTTAACGCTTCTTGCGCTGTGGCTGGTTCGCGTTCCATGATAAACCTCGCTTGGTCTAGCGGAAGACCAGCGATAAATTTTTCTTGAAGGAACATGTCTCTTATTTCCTCATAAGTACTTTTCCTCCCTGCTAGCTCTTGCCACCTGGACAACCACATATCAATTTTGGCAAGATATTCTTGCGTGGTTTCATCCTGTATTCTCTTGGCGTCTCTGAACCTTTTCCGGTACTCGTCTGCTGTGAGACGAAATCTGTTGAGCAAGGCCTTCTTTAAGATAACATAGTCATTGGCATCATCATCGTCTAGCCGACTATATACTTCGCCGGCCTTGCCTTTCAACAGCGCTCCTAAACGTGGCGCCCACTGGTCTTCAGGCCACCCCTGCACTTTTGCAGATCTTTCAAATTTCCGAAGGTAGACTTCTAGGTCGTCGCTATCTTCGAAATATGGGAGCTTGATTCTTATCTCATGCTGATGGCCGGAACTAGAGCGTGACGGGTTCGCTGCATTTTCATTTGTATCGCCTTGCATTTGGATGCGCAGCCTCTGCAGCTCAAAGTCTCTTTCCGCCTGTCGCTCCTCTGCTTGTAGTCGGCGCTGTTCCGCCTCTGCTTCAGCTTGGCGCTGTTCCTTAATATAATTCGCAAGCTCGACACCTTTGAAACCGAGAGCTTCCCCTTCGGCCTTTGCTCGAGCGAACGTGGAGTCTAATTCTTCCTCGTCGATGTTGTCTCGAGATCTGCCACTCCTTGGCATGTTTGTTTATATCCGTAGACAACCTTTAGAAGAATCAGCGGTTGACGCTGTTACGCTTCCCGACCTATGCTGCTATGTGCTAACTGCACTAAAAGAATGAGCAAATAAAAGATGAAAATGGTAAACAGTAAATGTGGCGTTGGTCGGAAGTTACAATAAAATAGATTTATGGGAAATATCCCGGCACGAGCCCCCAATTTGTAACGTTTTTACGAAAGAGTGTGTAGAATGTGTTTGCGAGCGCGTGTAAACATCTGCATGTAAACCACGCTCGCCGCACTCTTTCACCTTTTTCAACAAAAAGGTCCGGCCAACGATTAACACATTTTATGTTTATGAAATTAATTAACGATGAGATGAGGATGAAACAAAATAAAAGGGCGCTACTTCCCCAGCGTCAACCTCCTCCTAACGTTTCTCAGACGGTTGGCGCTGACGAGATCACTGGACCAGCAGGTTAATCCACTGAATTTCTTCACGCAGTTCGTGAAGTTAAGGAGATTAAAGCCGTAACGGCGAAGATATTATATTCCGCTTGGATTGATTACTGTACCACACTGGGTAATACTTCACACGATAATACTCCACTGGACACACGTCGGCTATCCGTTGCTGGCAGTTAACCATATACTGTACACTCCCCACGGAGCTCTGTATACTCCAACTGCTTGGTCTCGTCTGTCCGAGAAACGTTAGATCTCCTAGGTTAACTCGTTCTTTTTTCCTTCCTGACCAATCAGGCATCCCTAGCGACCAGGTAACTAGGACGACCATCCAACAGCCTTTCTTGGAGACTCTCTCAACCAATCATGAGTACTGCATGGCTCCCCATTGCCTACTGTCGCCCTAGTTACGCTGTCCTAAGTTCATTTACGTCATTCACTATATGACGCAAAAGAATCGTCACGCAGAGCCACGTCAGCGCTCGAGCGACTGTTCTTCCCTGACCACAGGGAAAGTTAAAAATAAACCTGAATCTAACTAGATTCGTCTCAATCGCGAATCGTTACATTAACAATAGCCCTCGATCTTAAGAAAGATAGCATTCACTGCTTTACTGCAAAACCAAGGCATTAAAAAAGGAAAATTAAAGAGAGAACCAGGTATATATCAAAGATTGGGGTAGATGCTTCATGGGATAGGAATGTTTCACTAATGAATAAGTAATATTTGATGTATTATCTTTCTCCTTTTTCATTTTCAGTGGATGTTTATGTTAGGTGGGAGGGCTCTGCTTCGTGACCCGTTTTAAAAAAGGATCTCTTGATATATAACTGGAAGAAAATAATAAAACACATCCAGAAATAAAACAAACAACATTACTAAATCTTAATCTAATTCTGTCTAGCAAAATTGTTATATTTATATGACAAGAATTAATTTCTGTAAATGTTCAATCAATTAAGATTGATTTTTCTTTTATAAAAAATGAAAGCCTCAATGGGAACAAAAATAATGTATATAGTAGTAAAAGAAAAGAAGCAATAGAAGAGGATTTTATGTTCATGATTAAGTAAAAATTTTAAGTAACTCGGCGATTTCGGAAGTCTTTTTTATTTTATAACCCTTCTTTAACATAGTTATCTTTTTAAAAACTATTCTCTCTCCTCCTCCGACGTTCTAGTAGTACTCGCAATATTTATTTTTTATTTTTTTTTATTTATTTATTTTTTTTTTTTGGTGGCTGAGCAAAATTACGGCCGACAGAGTATCACACGAATTGCACGTCTCGAAAACAATCGACAGAAATAATTTTTAAAATCTACTCACACTTTAGAAGACTAAAATTTTTACAAAGTAACATACTGTGAAGAGCTGCTGAAGCCAGCAAGAACGACGGAAGAAACCATTTGGCTGTGTGTTCACGCCCCATGGTAGGATGTAGAATCAATCTGCGTGCTAGTATTTATATTGGATCAACAGCCAGGGACTAGCTTACCGGCTGTTGCCGCGGAAGAATACACCCTTCCGTCAGTATGCGGATCTAGATGATGTTATGCCAAGTCTGGCTGTCAAATATCGTTATCGTAACGATTGTTATGTATACATGCGCTCCGGTAGCCAATCGTGCCGAGAATTGTCTTTCCGCTAACTTGGTGTTCAAGGACACCCCAATGGTTATCGGCGAGAAATAAAGGTCGTTGTAAAAATGACTTCTGGGGAGCCCCCGATCCTCAATCATTACCGAGAATGTGTTTGTCTACATTTACTTTCTTGTTCTTGTAAGCATGGCAAGGAGACGATAGGGAAGCAAACCTTTCCTTTATAGAGATTTACATTTTACGAGAAGAATTTGTTATTGAAAAAAGTTACTCTCATCCAGTTTAATAAACAAAATTTACGATCAAAGGCAAATAGTAGTATGGAATACGGCACACACACACACACACACACACACACGCACAAGCACGGAAAGAGAGAAATGCAAGACGGGTGGTGGGGAAAGCTACAAACCGGGCGGCAACCCTGTGAGAAAGGGAGTCCACTGTTCATTGCTTCCTCCCGTCCAAACTGAGAGCTCGCTGGTTCAATGGCCGCTTTGCGTAGCAAACTTTCCCCAGTCAACCCTACTGGCGGGAATGGGTAGGTACCTGACTCATTAGAGAGTTGGGGAGGGTAAGGCAACGAGGGAGAGTAAATGGGTACCGCCCTCATGTAAAGCTCGCCCCGATGTCTCACACCTCACCCCTCAACCCCTCACCCCACCGCCTAGCGACAGATGTTTCTATTGTTTTCTCCCCAGACTTGTTCTTCTTCATCTTTTTTGTCTTTTTCTACTACTTTTTGGATGTAATCCCGTCGCATTCTTCATTTCCTCCACCCTTACGGTCATTCCATCCTTAGTCTTCGTTGTCCTGCCTTCCACATCACCAGTGTGGGGAGCGAGAAAACCTGTGCGCGGGATCAACGAGCGGCTCCGATCTGGGACCGGCAGGGGGTCCATTTGTGTGCCTGACGAACTGTTGGAGAGTGGTCAACATGGACAAACAGACTAAGTACAGACTTGTCGCCTGTAATCCTCAACGGCGATTGTCCAGATCGGTCTGTTAGAACCGTTGCGGAGTGTGTGCAAGTTTGTTTTATTTGTTTGTTTGTTTCCCCTACTAGCGGTTTTCATTTTTTTCTTTACTTGGGCTCAGGGTGGTCTTTTTGTGTTTCTTTTGTTGGTATTTGTATATATATCTTTATCTTCTAAGTTATTATTTGTATCGTTCATTTTGTCTTGGTTGTGGTCTACGTTCATTAGAGGTTTGATAGGTACCTCCGGCGCCGCCTCTGGCTGAGCGAGTGGGTGTGTGAACGTGCGGTTGCGAGCATGCATCCGTTCACGGTGGGGCAGTTCCACGACTATGTGAGGAAGATGCTGGTAACTTACAAAACACTTAACTCCTCGAACCCTTGAGCACAGACTTGTCCTGTTTCTCAATGTTCTTACACTGGACGTGGGTGTTGTGCTCAGTTAGTGTGTGAGTGTGTGCGAATGTTTCTTCTCTTCAGGGCTGGGCGGCACCACCGCTGGGTGAGCGAGTGGGAGTGTGTCGTGGCGACTGTTTGAGCGGTGGAGAGCGCACATCCGGCAACCAGTTCCGTAACATAGTTCAAGTGCTGTACAGTTATTTAAAGAATTTGTATTATTTTCTGAGTTTTGGTGTTTTCATCTTCTACAACAAGGGAACTTTAACATTAACAATGGAAACATATGTTGTGATTGTAATGTACGGATTGCTTTGATACTGTGGGCTCTTACTGTGGTAATAAAGACTTTTGCGATGTCTCATTCAAACACAAGGTTCATCTGGTATTATTTTTATTTGACTGACTTTATGCTCGGACGATGTAGTATTACGTGGAACGGTGTGATGATGGTGTGGTCGAATTGACTCAGGTGGGAGGTTGAAATAGCCGGGCGATAAAGATTTTGTTCGCAATGACTGGCTCCGGTTTATTGTTTTCTCATTAACAGCGTGCATCAGTCGGTTATGCTTCATCAACAACCTTTACCAGCGTATGTCGATCAGTCACGTATTTAAAAAAATAAAATTTGGACCAAATGTTTGTTCATTGCGATGTTTTGCAGAACTCACTTGGTTATGGGCGACTGTTTGTTCTGTTGCTACATGTTGCCGAAATCGCATTCAAAAATATAGAAAATGCATTTTAAGAAAGCGTCTTCGTCCACCACACCACGTGTAGTATCAATTGCCCCTACCTAGCGAGTTAGTTCTCTTACACATCTTCTTCAGTCAAACACACAATAACAAAATAATCATGACCGAAAACGACAATCATTATGATATGATATTTAATAAATTTCTAACCAGAGCACCAAGCAGGTCTCTCTCATTTTAAAACATAATCTTTTTACCATAACTCAACTATTAAGAAGATGTCAAGGTTTTACAGGTCAACACAACAATATAAACAGAGAACATAACAATCATTTTCCACGTAAGTACATGAAAAAGCCAGAGCTTACTGTAGTTTCTAAAGTTACACAGTTTCCAGTCAGAGCTGGATATTTATAAGGACTTATTCACGAGAATATGTTAAAGGTTTGCCAATCTTCCTATACAGACCACAGCATGCCTGATAAGCCCAGTGATGTGAGGAAGGTGAGGGTGAGATGAAATGCACTGGGTATCTTACTCCACGACACAGTGGATGACTTTGATACCTGTATCAAGTACAGACCAAAAACAATGAAATAAAGAGGTGTGGTGTAGAGATTTTTTTAAATTTACTTGATACAAAAGCATACTTTGCGTCCGTTTGTGAGCATATGTGAATATGAAGTGTGTGTGTGCATGCGCGCGTGTTTCTCAGGAATTATAAACCTTACACATAAACCAAGACAAATGGACATTCATTATATTATAATCTTAACAGTTTCATTCTCTTCCTGATCAAAAAAATGAATTTTTAATCATACTTTGGTAAGCTTAAATTTGTCAGATTTCTTGTTTTCAGGCTCCCCGACAAAAAGCATAGAGAAATGAAATAATATTGAAGAATACTGAGAGATACCTCGCCTGCCATCTATGGTAACTGTTTTACGATGTTAGTTGAAAACAAAATATTAGCAGCATACAGACTACAAACGCGCGCGCACAGACATGAGACACGCACGCATACGCACATACGTACTCACATACATACATGTACACACATAAACAAGTGAATAAAAATAGCAAAAATTGTAAAGATTTCAAGCTCACTATCATAGACAAAGGATTGCTGTAGGTGTAGGGACTGAAGACATTACTGTCAGTGAACTTGGAACGTGCACGACATGTCACCTGTAAATATTAGTATAGTATTATGTTACAAGTTAAATGAGTGTTGCTACTAGAGATAACAATATAATACGAACAGTGCATTTGTACAACTCATTTCCCTGCCATAAAGAGAAGACAAAGAACTAGATATAGTGGTCACAGAATTACACGTGAAACTAACGCAAAAAGGAGTGACCAGCCTCACATGTAAATACGAGAAAATATGTTTATAAACGGACGGTACCAGCAAGTCTCGAATGTGAAACAGAAAAACATTTCTGCAGCTTAAAATATGCACGATATCCATTCATTGGAATATCTTTTATCATAGCGTATGAATGCGGGATATACATTGAAATATGATATTAATCCTCACTCTTATTTTGCCATTCCATACACAGGACCTAACTGTACCATTCATGCAGTCAGAAGACCGGAAAAATGGAAAAAAGCATAAAAAAACAAAGACGCAAAGTAAGGCGGACAAGGATAAAAACAAAGAAGAACCAATAAACTGAAATATGAGACACAAGCAGACAAACATGCAGCATGCATAACTGACCTGCTTAACGTGACTAATGTCAGACACATTAATGACAGCCTCCAGATGTCCACTGGACATGACCGACTCTTGAAGCCAGTCGCCATCGACACCCCAGGCCATCCGGAAGCTGGCTGTGGGCTTTGAGGCATCAGCGTTGACCTCACATCTTAACTGGGTGTTGTCCTCTGACCTCCTCACGATGACCGACATGATGGCTGGATATTCCACTGCAAATGCCAATACTTTTCAATGGCAATAAATTGGAACGCGATAGCTTATAGATAAGAGGATAGTATTGCAAAACGAACTTCCTCTAATAATTGAAAAAACACAAAAACATCAAACTATCATCCTTACATAGAACTGTGTGCACGAGAGACCACTCTGTCGTGCTAGCAGAAACATTGCAGACCTGCGAGTTATTGTTCGGATTGAGTTCTCCATCTTGAAAACACAGGTTGCTGATAAGACACGTGTCTGGCTGAAGACACAAATCGCCAAAAGTGATCGCTTAGAACCGACTACAGTCAAAAAACCTTGGTAATAATAAAAACGTGGGTTAGGGGCTTATTTTATTTCTTCAAATGTAAAAGTGATCGAAAAACATTATTTACTAGAAATAATTGTTAAGAAAGATTGTATACGCTTAGGAGCTGAATGTGTATAATCAGAAGCTGAGAATGTGTGAAAGCAAAGGCCAAATGCAGACGAACGCATACAAAATGCTGCGTGTACTTATTGAGAAGAAGAGAAAAGGGAGAAAATCTACCAGTTTCCAGCATCCCTTTTGTGTGCAGCTCTGACAGGACGAGTCGTAGACAGTCATGTTCACTGCGTTGCTATAGCGATCGCCATCGATGGTTGCCGTAATATAAAACCGCTTGATAGACGTCTCTGAAAATAACAATAGTATCAGTAACAATCTCACCATAGACATCTTTTATTATAATCATTAATGTCAACTCATGTCAGGTCGTCCAATCAAAACACAGACCTCTTTACTGTGGGACCGGCGTATATGTTACATGACATCCAATCACAGGGGCCATAAATTAAAATCCGAAGTAAAAGCTCATTACAGGTTACTTACCTGTTTTGATGCCAGCATCAGGCAAGACACAGCCGAGTTTGTTAAGAGTCAGGAAAACAGCTTCTTCCATAGAAGCCCTTTCGGAAACGGACTTATCATCCTAGAAATATAACAAAACAATATCTGATTTGTTATGAAACTAGTAATATCTGTATATCTTTTAAATGCCAAATAAAATTATTGGAGAGAATTCTAATTTGCTTTAAACATCTGCAAAGCCTTACCAGAATTTCTTGAATTTTGCATGCCATTGTCTCCGTATTCTGAATATTTTCAGCGTTGATGAAGACTTGTTGGCATGGCCGTTCATTAAAGTCACACAATTCGGACCTTGTACAAAACAATATCAACGTCTGTTGTAGAAATGCATGTTATTATTTTATTTTTTTTGCTAAATTTTCAATTTGTTAGCCAACAAGAATCTCAATACATGATAGGGGTGTGAGAACTACTGGTTGGTATGTTTTCTGCTAATCACTTCTGTGTTGTTTGAATTTAGATACGCCTGTACTTTATTTGAAAAATATCTTTTAGAATGTTTAGGTTAGGAATTGGTCTTTAAGATATATAAGTCATCTATGTAACCTTTATTATCAATCACAACAACGATAATAACCAGTTATTTTCCTCACCCTCGGATGCCGAGCAATTTAGGCGGTTCATCTTTTATCTGACAGTTATCGCCGATAAAACCTCTGTTGCACACACAGCGCCCTCGGTCACATCGTCCATTGATGTAGCACACAGGGTTGCAGACGTCGTCAGAGATCTCCGGCTTCACGACACTCTCTCCGCTGGGTGTGGTGACGTAATTATCTGGGTTCTTGGCCAGCTCCACTTTGCAAATTGTCAGGAAAGTGTCCACGATCACCTCCGTTCCTGTATAATTATCAGCTACCTGATCGTCAAAACAAAGATAAAATTCAGAACAAACATCATTAAATTCGTAAAACAGGTAGAGATATGCGTTATATGAGTTACTGAATTTCTCTATATAATACAAATTAATTTATAGACAGTCGTAAAATAGACAGCTGAAAGCCGAACAGTCTTTTGTTGTTTATTTTAAGTGTGAAAATTTACCAAAATATCGATCTTGCAGTTTTCGATCAGCCCTTGAATCTCCTGAGTTCTGTCCTGACAGTGAGACCAGAGCTGAGACTGTCTCAAGGCGGTGGAGCAGTAGTTCTCTGCTTGACTCTCGTTGATGCCAGTCGATGTCGGCCATGACAGTTTTGGTGGTTGGAAATCTGGAACATTGATCAATCCTCATCTTGCCTTCTCACTAATCAACTTATATCTCTTACCCTAACCCAGTCTCCTGCTTTAAGGACAATTATCTACATCAGCATCACAGAAAAACAAAACAATGATAATCGTGATTTAATTACAGAAAATAAAGCACACTTTTACCTGCATAATCATTAGGGTCGTACTCTTGGTCCATTTCATCGGAGTCGACGTATGTTTCATCACTTACAGATCTCTTTCTTTTTAGGTACCACCATCGTCCTCGATGAAAACTAGATTTTTTTGTGGTGTCTAGGCAATGCGGGCACTTCACATGCAAATATTTAAAAAGTCATCCTACTGACAGAATAGTCATTTCAACATTTTTTTCAACAAAGATTTTTTATAGGAAGACTAATATGATGACGATGAGGAGGAGGTTTATGAAAAACATGCATTGCTAGCATAGGAATACTCAGTTTTTTGGGGGTTTTTTTGTGTAAAGCGTCTATACACATATATCTTCAACCAAAGAATACCATACAGTTCTGTCCACCTTGTGCTCCAAAAGCATATTTCTTACACTCATGTTCAAATTTAATAGCAACTTTTTTTAAAATAACGTTGGGGTTATTGTTCCAAACTGTAGGACCAGGACACGACAAAGATCGACCAATGAAAGTGCAGTTAACGAATGTATGATGGAAGAGGAATTGACAACAATCAGCGAGATGATGACACCGGAAGGGATTGACAGTTTATACCGTCACATTAGTCCCTCTTTCCTATCCTGAGTGCTGAATTGCGGGGATTTGATTATTTTTAAACTAGGTAATGATTAATTAAGATTAACGGAAACGTAATTCTCCTTCTCCAACATATTTTCTGTTACGATGATCATTTTAATAGCAAGGTTGGATTGTAAATATTAAATAAAAAATGTCCAAAGTTATTAGCTAACCGTTAGTTTGCGCCCCTTTATGTCCCCCTGGTAAGTACAGTTCACAGTTCGAAGGACATCATTATTGCACGTGCAGTACTTAGGCACGTAGGAGTCCTTCGTTTCTGGAGGTACAATCCTGAACAAGCTTGTGCTGTCATCGTTCCTGAAACAGTAAATTCATAAATTACCGCACGATGTTTTAGGGTTAAAGTATAAATTCCCCAAATCCTAGTGCTTTAACATGAAAGCGTTATGAACAAATTATCTGTTAATGAAAGTTACCTAAATATAGAAAATAACAAAACAACAGTCCTTACTTCCAGGACTCTGTGAATCTCACTGGTACATGGTCTGCAGGCATTGTGTCCACAAAGCCAGACCGGTGGGTCAGGTCGTTGTTTGTGTTGTTATCAAACGTCCCGCACAAGCCTCTTCCTTTGAGGTAGTCGGTGCCAGGAATAGAGATGTAGAGGTTGAGATGACCACCAAGTATTGCCGATGCGGTAATTTGAATCTCAGAACTGGACGGAAAATACAGCTGTCGACAAAAACGATATCAGGTGTATTAAACATTACATTCCAAGATGGTTAAGACATTGAAATACACTTAAAATATTTTTTTAAATTAAATAACTTCTTTTAAATTAAAGGTTATTGAAACATATTTCAACGCCTAGATTTTTAATTTTTTTTTTATTTATTTTCATTTTATCAATTTTAGTTTATTTTTATTTTAGCTTTTTTCTTTTGTTTACTGTTGGGCTAATTGTTATTTTCACATAGATGAAATTTGAAGAAAGATACAAGACTACTCCAAGTGTAGTTTGCTTGTGAATAAAATTACGCTAAAGTGGAACCACAGGAGGCGGAAACAACGCCAAAAAGTAATAGCAAGAAGCAGACAGGAACTGGTGGCTGTGTGGAGACTGACCAGTACACACCTGAGAGGACAATAACAAGTACTGAAGCTAGAGTGTGTCAGGAAATAGAAGCCATTTTTAAAAATAGCTCGACAGTCTTATCTGCAGTTAGAGCTATTGGTAGTCTCTCGACAGGGCCTATAATATAAACTCTTTGGTTCATCATTGGTCTTATTTAAATGACATTACCAAAGGCCATGGAATACAAAACTGCAGCTTAATACACTAACCCCGAAAAAGGACGTGGATGGAGAACATGACAAGGAACCTTCTCAAGTAAGAGCCAGAAGGACTTGGAAGCCACAGTGTCATTCAGAAAGAAATCAGTGACAAAGAGGAGGGAGAAAAGAGAGAATTATAAGTGAAGATAAATTACTGTTATCGTCGATCCATCCGTAGATTGAAGTATAGTCGTGCCTTCTCTCAAACGCCTGGGCACGGTGATTTCCGGTGACCCAACGCTTTGGCCGTAGAAACCATGATCGCAGCCATTGACCCTGATCAGATCGTCCTTCTCACGAACCGCAACTCCACAGATACAGGTTACCGCCCTGTCAGGACGCTCTTTGTAGCAAGGCCACGTCCGAAACTGAACCTAAGTAGGGGAGGAAAACAGGAAGGCCAACATGCGAACTGATCATTTGATTTCGCAAGGTATGTAATGTTATAGTTTAAATGTGAAAGTTGCTGTCGTTTTACCTGACTTGTTAACTTAGATCGTATTTCTCAGAGAACCAACAAAATAAACCTTGTGTTATGTGAGTGCTTTTTGCTCCATGAAACACGGAAAAGGCATGACCTTTCCGGTAAAGGCAAGAAAAAGCTATACAGGAAATACAACATAGGTATTCAGCTACACTTTACCTCAAAATGCCTTTTGTCATTTATGTAGGCAGTGTAGTCACCCGCTCTATACAGATGGAATGTTCTGGAACAAACAGAACTATTTTTGAAGTTTACTACATTATTTATTTTTATTCTCTGTTAAAAACTACATTAGAAAATAAGATTAAAGACTCAAGATTAAATAAGCACCACAATATACAGTACTATTGTTATTTTATTAACAAATAAATTGCCTTTAACCTCTGGTCTTCTATTCCTGTGATGTGAGGATCTGTTACAATGTGGCAGAGCTTTGATTCTCTTTGCTGAAGATTAACCTGAAAATCAAGCACACACAAAAAATCATAAATAAATTTTTTTAACATTTTTGTATTTCGCGGGATGTTTTGTGAGCTTAGAGAAAAGTACAAGCAGATAAACACATGAATGTGTAAACAAGGTAACATAGGAAAGATAAATTGAACTACAAAGGCGAGCACGAATAAGTGACTGTAAATCATGATATATCTTTTACGGAGACCGACTTGAAATGGGTGGGAGTAAACATTATTAGTCTTATGTTCATGAAACTGTTCAGTAAAACCTCGACTTTCTAATTCAAGTTTGTTGAAGCTCTTTAACGTTGTGTACTTTACTTACCTGTACCGAGGGGATCTTTAGACCTTGGAATATTCGCTGATACGGCGAAAGGTCTGCGACTACAATATTTGTGAAGGAGACCAGCAAATTCTTGGTGCCGTCCTGCATCTGAATCTTACTGGCCACGACTGACACCGTCCTTGACACTTCTTGACTCGTGCTGTTCCAGTTTGACTTACACAGTGAGTACTTACAATCAGTTGGCGTCGACAGGAAGTCTTTGCACAAGAAAAAAATATAAAAATATTTAAAAGACACATTTAGATACATATTTTGGATAGGTTTTGAGGATAAGAACACAGTAGACTGACTTTTCATGATGGCAGTGTTATGACAGTGAAAGAGCAAATTCAGCTGGATGTCTCAACTGACCTTGATCCCATTGAGACCCGTTGACCAACAGCAAAATCCAAAGACAACACTTATCATCTGTCAAAGTGGAGCTACATAAGACAGGAAGTGTTGACCTTATGACCACGTCAAACTTTTCTTCATCCGTACGTATGGAGATTTGGGAGGGATTTGTCTGAGAAAAATAAAATTCGGTTAAGAGTGATGTAACGTATGACAATAACCTCTTAGAAGACATCGTATGCTTTAGATATATGTTATACAGTGTGTTGGTCATATGGATTATACGAGAAACATATTGTTTCAATGAAGTGGTATTTACTGGAAGTAAAGTTGCTGTATGATGGTGTATTGTGTGCTTGAGTAAAAGATTTCAGCTTATCCTTTCCTACCTAGCAGGAATGTGATCAGATTCCCTCGGGAGTGTGAAATCTCTAGACATGGTGAACCATTTAAGTTCCAGGCCCTTACAGATGTAAAATGTGTATCATATTTTAACGCCCGATGGCGTATTCATTGAAGGAAAACGGCCAAAATGTGAAAATCAAAGACAAACTTCTTCCTCCTTAGTTACGATGGACTGTCCAGACTACGCGAACGGTGCTTTATTTTACTTTACTCCGAGGAAGAGTTTATTTTATGAATTTGGACTCAGGGGTAAAGAAACAACAGCCTTACAAAAACAGGAAAAAGACGCTTACCCTAGGTTTCCCCGGAAAGACAACTTATTCTTCCTTCATTAACGCAGCCATTGTCTATCGGGATATTTTTATCTTGCTTAATTTTTTTTCTAATTTATTGTTCTTTGATATGGCTGTGTATAACGAGAGTTTAGACAATATGTGTGCAATTTACAATCGCAACCTGTTATGGATACTTACCTGTATTCCAGCCCAGTACGTCCTTGCGCTCGTCAGCCAGGGTCCTTTCTTGATGGCATTTTGCTTGTAATATGCACGCACTTTACAACCAACCTGTCAAGGATTAAAAAAAAAAATTAAACGAGCCCTACCTCCAAAAGACTTATGAATCTATCTTTCTCTATCACTATTTCTCTCAGAATGGGAAGGTATGTATCAAAATGAGTGCTGGGTAAGATGAGGATGTAGGGGGAGCGCAACTTTGCAAAGATAAACATGGTTCTGGTTTGTTAATAATATGTAAGGATAAGAATGGTTCTGGTGAGTTGATACTTTTCAAAGATAAAGAGGGTTTGGATGTTCTTGATTCGTTGCCAATATAAACAGTCTTCTTGTTTGCTGACACTGCTTGTAAAATCCACTCACCCTTACAACAAACCTGTGAAGCATTTTGAGATTTCAGAATGAAGACCACGTTTAGAGGACTGTAATAAGCTGTCAACCTAATCCCTCTTTCTGTTTTTTTTTTTTTGCTTTCTCTCTTTATATTGCCTCCTCTCTCGCCTTTTCTATCTCACTCCTCGAGTATTTTGTTGATCCTACAAACTTCAGCGTAGTATATGTTAGGTTACTTCCCCTACATTGTCGCTTTTCATATTATGACGACAGTACTATAACAATAATACGCAGTAATTATACCTCAATCGAAGAAAGGCAGCCGCAAAACAACAAAGCTATCGTTACTATGGCAACATACTCCAATGATACAGCAGTACGTCATTATGTCACGCCCTATAATCACTGTGTTGTCTGCAATTAACATGTAATTATAAGCTCACGTTCTTGTTGAGGAGACCCGTCAGTTGAGCCCCATCCAGTCTCGCAGATCGCCCTGGGTCACTGACGACTTCTGGCGGCACTTTAGGGTCCTCCAGGCCATTAAACAGCCAGACGAACTCAAAAGCTTGATCCGGGTCGTTGCCGCTAAAGGTCAGGTCACAGGTGAAGTAGAAGGTGTTTCGCTCAATCACAGGTCCTCGTAATCTCGGCGGGTCAGTCAGCTGTGGGTAGGCATCTGCCAATAGCAAAGACAGCGGAACAACTGATGGACTCTCAAGGTGAGGGTTTGCGAAAATGGTAGACACTGCACGGGGACGTAACACATGACAATTACATTTAGCAAAACTCAAAATTCCTTTGCCTTTCCCACACTAAGCTTTCCTTGTCTATTGCTGTAAGAAGGGCGATCCATGTGGTCCGCCTTAAACTAAGTCTTACTAAGATTTGTTTAATTACACAGATGTTCAGACGTTCATATATTACAGTGATGCATTTGCATACAAGAAATCGTATCCCCTACCTTTACAGTTTGGTGGAAAACCTGTGGGAGACCACTTTCCAGCGGGACATGGCGCGTCTTTTCCTGCAAAGTTCAACAAGCAGAGATCACAAAAGCGAATGCTTGCTTGCCTTACAAATACATCTTAACTATCATACCACTACGGACTTTATTTGTTCATGTTGCCCTGAACCGTGTAAGGCAGCGGTTCTCAACCTTTTACTTGTGGCGACCCCCCTGACGAACACCGGTACGTCCGCGACCCCCCCTTAGCCAGCTAGGTCGGTGGAAGAGCGGGGGAGCCTTAGCTAACCTCCAACCCCGCGTCGAGGAAATCAACAACGGAAGAACAAAGTTCGTATCTGCAAAAAGTATAACTGTTAATGAAATTTTACTAAAGCAAATTCTGCGGTGCTAATAAATATTATTTTATTAATTTTATTGGACACTCTCTTTGATTAATGAGAAGGTTGAGCCTGCTTGCTGTTGCATAGAGAAGCGAACCTGTGTGCGATGTTCGTACCCACTGCTATTTGCAGCTCAGCCTGCGTCCACACGATTTCTGTATTTCGACTTCAGTGCTGCCAATGCTGAAAATCCTTGCTCACACATATAACGAAGTTGAAAATGGCAGCAGAACTTTCATTGCTTTCTCAGAAAGCACCGTTGACGCTAATCCAAAATGTTGGCACTGGTGTTGTTTGGAAGACCATTTTCAGGGATTGGTCACTCGAAAGGTCGACGAGCTGCTCTTCTTCTTCCGTGGACAACCCGCTTGTGCTAGGATCAGCCAGAAATGGATTACGAATCCAATCGTATTTAGTCACATCAATTTCAGCGAAGTAATGCTGAAACCTTTCTTGCAGTCCGTTTAGATGGGCAATAATTACATTCTTCACCTGATCAAGATTCAAGTTGTCAGCCTTGCACTTACACAAGCACGGAAACATATCAAAATATTTTCTCTTGCGTCCACAACGAAATTTGTCGGACGAAAGCATTCATCTTGTCAGTTGTTTGTAATATGGTGGTGTCTTTCCCTTGCAGAGACGTATTCACAACGTTCAGCTTCTCAAATATGTCCGATAAATATGCCATTAGCAGCAGTCATCGGTCGTTCTTAAGCCCCCACCCCGCACTGTCTGGTCATGGCCTTCTGTCAGGCACCTAGAGTACTAGGACTGAGCAGTGAGCACGTGCGAGGGCGAAAGGGTGTGAATGATGGACGTTTCCTGAATGCGTGCCTTTTAGATGTTTTTTTTTAAAAAAGAGAGAGGTGTGACTGGAGAGGGAGAGGGGAGTCAGCGATGAGAGATTGGGGGAGAAAAAGGGCAAAAGGCGAGAGGAGGGAGATTGGAGGCTTAATTGTTGAGAGGGGGATTGTGTTTTGAGTTTTGGAAGTGAGAAGTCACTGCATGCCGCTACAGTGTACTTGAATAGGGAGAAGCGATTTGGAGTTTGATCGCCCTCACCACTCGGTTACACAATCTAAGCTAATTTCACTAATACCGGTATAAGAAACTTTTAAAAAAGGACCACCTTCGCGACCCCCTTGTAGGCACGTCGCGACCCCCCAGGGGGTCGCGCCCCACAGGTTGAGAACCGCTGGTGTAAGGTGTTACAGATGGTTTCGTATTGAAGAAATACCTCGCAGACTGCATAGAGACCGTAACATTGGGAGAAATGAGGGAGCCACCCCTTTATTCATTACCTAATTGTTCAATGGATGATACCCAACTGTCAACCTGTCATATTACGGAAGGGACATCAAGAGCATGTTAACTTCTTTTTCTTCACTGACGCCACGCATAAGTTAAATTGACTTTAGTGAAGAGGTATATCAAAAATGTCCTCCCACCAACATTGTCCGTGACATCAACATTCGCAAGAACCGCTTTATTAATAACAAGAACACTCATAATATACACGAGTGTCCATTTTGTGTATGATCGACTGAGGATAAAAAGCCGCCTTTTGTTACATTTCCCACATATAATAATATTTGCACTAGGTTCCTTTAAAATGTTTCATCATAAAGCGAAAACAAGCTGCTTATTGTAATTCTGATATGTAAAAATGTGAATAATACTAATTAGCTTGGTTTATATTCAAGTGTTATAGTTTAAGAAGGGTTGAAATAACTACTGAGATGTGAAAAATCGAAGCTTATCTTGTCAAAATCACATAACAAATACAATACAACCTGGGTTCAGTACTCTCTCCATCTCCATGCATGCAAAATCCTTAAATGAGCTTTGAAGTCCAAATGAAGTATATATTATACATTCGATAAATGTGTAGATAAAAGGGAAAGATCGAAACGGCGATAAAAAAGTTATTTTCGAATTACCTGCACAATAGGCCATCGGGCAGGCTGGTGTTGGATGTAGATAGTAAACGTAAAAACCGCCACAGTTCTTGACCCCGATGTTGACAGCCTGTCCACAGCACGGACTATTAGAGGTGCCACCAGTCTGGAGGTTCGCGCATGCTCGCCTCGTTTGGATCCCGTCACTTACTGAGGGGTGAGTACCATTCAACCATATTGGAACAGTCGTCCCGCACTGCACACGCATGAATTGTAGGAGAGCATGAAATGAGTCTGTTGCAGGCCTTTGTCAAGTTTCTTTTTCAAGCTTATTGGAACAAATAATTGTGGAAAGTCGTTAAAGACACTGCAATACATTATTTGCTTTGAGGACGGTATCGTGTCAATGAGATCAAGTAAAATCTTTTTTATGTATTGATAATATTTTCTCTGTTATGAACAGATGGATAGATTATGAAAATGTTCACTTTCGTACCTTTAAAGTATCGACACATGTTTCAGGCATTTTACTCTCAGCATCTACCACAAACCGGTACCAGCCCGCAACGAGGTCAATGTCGCACAGTGGAGGCTCTGGGGAGGTCGTCACATAGGACACACTGCGGTGAACATCCGTCAGGCTCTGGTAGTTTCCATGGAGACAAGGGTCAGGCGTTTCCTGGGCAGCGACATCTAGAAATGTACAAAAAGGCAACTGATAACATCATTTTCTTTATCCTGATTATTGTCGGCGTCCTCATCATCATTCTGTTGTATTGCTAGCGAATTTCCAGCGCTATCCTGACGATAGTCCAGTCGGGGCTTCCTGAATACCAGGCCAGGCAGTAACTGAGAGAGAAACCGAGTATAGTCTACTTTCCACACACCATGATCTGAACTCAGGGCCGTTGAGAATCAGTACGGGCCTTGAGGCAGACGACTTTCTAAAACAAGAAGCAGGCTAAATTCATAGATTGAAGGGTAACCAGAGGCTAAAAACTTACATCACGAGCTTTCTCGTGTACATTCCGGCGAGTTTGAACAGATTCACAAAAGTAATCAATTAGTGTATAAGATCCCTAAGCGTAAACAAATTTTCGATGATTGAAAAATTGTTCGTTTCAGGCTTTGAACATCAGCAGTTTCAGATGACGGACATTGCTGCAATCAAGAAATCTCTAATACTAGGCCGCTCCTGGTGTGTTTGCCTCAAAGAATTAATTATCAATAAATTCTGAAAGTCAATTCATTTCAAAAAGCATAATATTATAAGCTATTAATTATTTTAAGTTATTAGGACCAAGGTGATTAACAATTAAAGCAGCTGATTTAATTTATCTTGTATAAAATGAGAGATCAAAAGATTTAGCACTACAAAAAGGAATTCTTTGGAGAAGGAAGATGAATGGGGAAGGGCTGATTGACGGGAGCTAGTTACAAGTCAGACGGCTAGAGTGGAGGGTTTGAAAAGGTGAGCAGTGCAGGTGTCTTTTCTTTTCAGTTTGTAAGCCGACAGGCGGGAAAGATTTTCATGGAAAAGCTATCTTCATGTCCAACCCTGGGACGCGTTCTGCCGTCCATAGAGACGAGGGTTGTTTGCAGGGTGCGGTGAAGAAAGCCACCCCATACTCAGAGGACGCAAGACATGTGCTTGCCGACAATTAAACCACAGGTTTATTTAACGAAAGAGGAATCAAAAGAAAGAAAAGAAATGCACACATGCACAGCAAAAGCAATAGGACACAAAATAAAATTGTACTGTTTACAAAAACTCCGTTCCCTGGATGTCAACAAAAAGGTTTTAAGTGCTTTTTATAGATGTTTTCTTGAGTCTGTGTTGACATTTGGATTTTTATGTTGGTATGGAGGATTGAGAGCTAGTAATAGGAATGTGTTAGATAGAGTTGTGCGTGTGAGTGGGAGGGTGATTGGGGAGAAGCAGGAGTGTCTGAGTGAGTTGTATGAGAGGCGAGTAGTACGGAAAGCGAGAGCGATTGTGAAAGATAGAACACATGTTTTAGCTCAGTACTATAACCTTCTTCCGTCCAAGAGACGTTTTATTGTTCCCAGAGCTTCCACTGCCCGTTCTAGGAATAGTTTTATACACAAGTCTGTTGTCTTACTGAACAAGTGTTGTAAGGATTTGTGAGTGTGAGGGTGTGGGTGTGTGGTTTTGGGAATATAGTTTTAGTGTTGTTTCTTATTTATTTGGATATTTACATGGACTGTAGGTGTTTGTGTGAGATGATAGTTTGAGTGGAATTAAGTTGTTATTAAGTTTTTATTATAAGTTTTTATTATAAGCCAGTTGTTTTACCACGTCTTGTAATTTCTCCTAGTGAGATAATAAAGTTAAATTGAATTGAATTGAACCTGACACCACTTAGTCACCCAGTCTTCTCAATCACCACAACCAAGTGGACCAGGAACATGTTTAGGTTTTGGGTGGGGCAAAGTCCATGCCGACAGTCAACGACATTCGCACTCGAACTTTTCAGACGAAGTAGAGGCCTCCAACCTAAATTTACATTAACACTTTGGCTACTCACTGCATGTATGCACACAGAGATTATAACATAAAAATTAACTGTATAATAAATGTTTTTGTCCTCTGTTAGTCCCTAGTTGGGGGCATTCCAATATTATTATTGTATCTTTCTATATAAAGGTATGGCTGTGTGACTGTAGAAAAAAAATGTGAAGTTGAGAGCCTTAATTGTTCTCGGTCTGAACATATAAACACTTCATATATATATACATTTTTTATTATATAGTAACACTTAACAATCTTTTTAACACAAGATAAATTTTCTTTATTGCACTTGATATGATTTTCTTATTATAAATTTATAGTGTTTTTATACATACTATGGTAATGCCATAGGTCTTCAAATCAAAAATAATTTTGTTTTCTTTTTGTTTTGATCGTGAAAAATAAAATGTTGTCAATTTAATTTTTCTTTGTCTAATTTCCTTTTCTTTTATTTTTCTTTGTCTGTTTTGGTTTAAATGTCAAATTTTACTGTCCTTTTATCTCTACCCAACACACGTCTTTCTTGTTGGTTACTTCTAGTGAATACATGAAAATGTTTCTTATGGTCCTTATAAACACACACAGCCTTGTAAGCTCCTTGCAGCGTTTTACTTTCCAAACCACAATTTTTTTTACTTTGAAGAAAAATTATATGCGCTATTATAATTGTTAGGCTTGATTTCATTGTACCTGCCTTATATTAGATTTTAAATAACCATGTGAGGTGATGATTCAAGCAAATAACGGTTCATCCTATAATTAAACAGGTGTAAATGACAATTTTACCTGACTTGCAATGACTAGTATTCAAGCTGTGCAGAACTAAAATGATTCTAAAAAGGCTTTCGTAAAATTCGTCGCTGTAAAGAAACATTAAAACTGTAATCATTTCATGGCTTTACTAAAATGTAAATAAATAAAGGCTTTCGTAAAGATTAACTGCTGCAGAGATTCGAAGCCACATATACCATCTGCGAACTCCAACTGTTGGCACGCGGAAGCAGGACGAATATTGTAATCCGCCGAGAAGTACCGGACGGGCCCGACGATAATTAATTTGCAGAAACAAAAATTTGGCAGGTGACACGGGACACTTGGTACTGATTTTAACTTTACTTTTACTCTGACAGAATCGCTATGTACAGTTGACTGTGTATTATGCATTCAGTTTATCTGACTTTTTAATAGCAGATGCAACAAGATTCAAATGCCCATAATATTCAGTAAATAATAATGGAAATAATATTAATGGTTTTCCCTGCTCGGCTTTTATAACATGAAGACTTGATTTCAACATGTACTATATATGTTCATCTTGGAAAATATTTATAATGTTCCATCTGCTCCTAAGTATATCATGAATAAAATGTCCTGAGAAATATTTAAAAAATTATAGATAACAACAACAAGCAAAACATTAAACACGTAGACTTCGTTATTTCACACACACTTACCAAACCTTTCTCCAGGCAAATCAAATCATATGTAACATTTGCTAAAGATAAAAAGGTTTACGTATTAAAACATGTTTAAAGGGTTCAGTTCAATAGTTGTTGTTTTTTTGTTGTTGTTGTTTTTTGTTGTTTTTTGCCATAGAAATATTACTACTCTCGTGTTTGAGACACAAAAATAAAGCTTACTTCACAACTAGGAAGTAGATGATGTTTTGACGGATTGTCATAAAAAACACGTGGAGTTCAGAAGGTTTTTTTAAAATTTCATAACGATCTTTAACATCACTGTCTTTTCAAAAACGATTCTCGCTCGCGCTCCGAAATTCTAGCAGTTATCACAATTTTTTTTTTTTTTGCTTCTCAAAATCCGTCCGACAGTGTATCACGCAAATTGCCCATCTTTAACAAAATCGGTAGAAAATCTACTCAAACTTTACAAAATAAATTTTGTAAAAAAATAACTTACTATGAAGAGCTGCTGAAGCCAGCAAGAACGACTGAAGGAACCTTTTGGTTGTGTGTTCACTCCCCATGGTAGGATGTAGGATCAATCTGTGTGCTTGTATTTATATTGGGCCAGCAACCAGGAACTAGCTGATCGGTTGTTGCCGCGGACGAATGCACCCTAAGGGACTTTTCTCAAGTTGCAATGTACCCCATTATGCCGGGTTTTCATGTCTTGCGCTAGACCCTCCAAGATTTGCACAGAAGTTGCATTGGGCATTGAAACGAGGTTTGCAATGACAGGGCGTGGTCCTTCTTTTCGCAAGGCGTGACCTACATTCTAGGGCTGTAGCCAATCGGATGCTCAACCACAGAAGGCTCCCTAACTATAGGGCGAAAATGCGGAAGATGTCTGAGGCAAAAGGTCACTATGGGAGAATTCTATATCGATATATATATATATTAATAATAGCCGACATTTAGAGAAAATGCCTCCGAAACTAAAAATGTGAACACGAAACACTTAAATGTGTAGTCGACATAAGATAAACCAAAAACAAAATGAGATTACATAACTGAGGTGTGCCAATCATAAAGTTCTTAATAAATGTCTACTGTGGTTTCATGTCTTAGAAGGTTTTATTTCAGATACATGCTGCTTAGGATAATTAATGACATCTGTAAAAGAAGGCTTTTAACTAAAGATATTTACTAAAGCAGTGCAATCACACCAGTGACTGACTTGTTTAATTTTTTTGTGTTATAATGTTGTCCCTATGGCTGAAATTGAGAAATATTTTATTCTTTTTTACACAGAGATATTGCTTTGAAAACATTTTATACCTAAAGAATTGAGAAAGCACAGCTCTTTAAATGAATGCACCATAATGGCCAACCCCCAATCCATCCGAGGGTTTAATCCAAGGTTTTGCACCGAACGAAACACGGGCATGAGGACAGAAGGGGGAACAGACAGAGAACAGCCCCACAAGTATGTTAGAAACACGAACTTGTATTACTGGACTGCTTGCAAACGATTTTTTTAGTTAACTACTAAAACGAGGCTGGTGTATACAGAGCTTCCGGTTTAGTCACATTCTTTGTTTAGGCTCGCCGAGGCTAACAGCGGAGAACTTCGCAAGAGGCTAAACATTGGTCTCGGCAGACAGACAGCCGTCCACCTACACATGTCCGTTGTTAGGAAGCTTCTCCTACTAGCGTGGGCAGACGACGTGTGACGTAAGACAGGAATGTCGTCTTCAAAGCGCGCGAAACAGAACAAACACGAGCTTTAGCAAGCAAAGCTGATCTTTATCCGCTCTATCCGGAGAGTTATACAGACCACGCATTCAGCTCAAAGGTGTATAGCCGCCATGACATATCACTACTGACTTTGGGTACAGGCAAACTGCGTCGTCTTCCTGGTGTATAGTAATGTAAACACTGGGCTCACGGTCTTGTTTTCTGTATTCCTACCTGTCGTGTTGTATACAATTCTTCCCTAACCAAGAAAATGTCGAATGTATGGCACTGTTGTCTGTGAAAGTCGCAGGAAACCGATGGTTCGAGGAGGAAGACGAACAAACATTAGAACTTTTATCACGCGATGTAGATTGTTTGTAGTATAAGAGGAAACAAAGATGGATGCTGGAATGATTGTGGGGAACCAGATCCCTTAGGCATGTGCACCGGAGAGGGGGTTTAAACGAGTTTAGCGCTTATCCAGGTGGATAGCAGCAAATAGTTTGAAAAGCTGACGGCAATTAAAGTTATCGGAGCTCTCAGGACTGAATAAGTCTCTACCCCACCCACCCCAAAAAAAAAATGTGGCAAAATGTGTGTAGAAACTTGTATGACATAAGCACGACCAGAGAGAAAGAGAAAGATATACGAAAAACAAAAATGAAAATTTAAAGAATTCCCCTAATTATACTACTGCTAACTGAACGCTAAAAAATACAAATTGTTTTATTATAAGTGCGCCTGTACATATATTTAAAACCCACAATCATCACACGGTAAATATAAATACATTTATTTCAAATATTCTTTTTATTGCTTAGGCCATTGGCCCCTAACAGAAGGGTAACATCACAATGACTTTGCATATTTTTAGTGCAGTACATAAAGATATGTTGCAACATGTGTAAGATATAGAGCAGACGAATTTAGAACTTGGATGTATTATATAGCTATCAGAGAAAATCTATATGGGTACTAAAATACTACATACTTAAAAGTAAAATAAAGAGAGAGAACAAAAGGATACATTATTGGTTATGCCATACATTTACATAAAGAGTTAGTTTGCTCTTCAAAACTAAGAATAATACAAAGCAACCAAAAAAAAAATCACTTTTTATTGCTAACATTGACATCCTAAAGACATTTCTGTGGTCTAACCTTTCTAGCATTTAGCCACTACACCGAAACACTACAATTTTTATTCAACCTTCATACTGTTATACAATAAAACTTCCTCATGAAGAAGACCTTCCCTACTACGACATATTTCGCTACATAAACCTGAATTTAAACTTGAAAACATGAATACCATGTGCAATTGTACAATAGCCCATCAACACGATTTTCTATTTTCAAAAAAAGTTGTTCAATTCAGAGGTTCTATATTCAGACATGTAGCTAATATCAAACCGAGACAATTCGATTGTTGGTGTTGGGACGATGTAGTCTTACGTGGATCGGTATTCTCCTGACGAGGTCGATTTGACTTAGATGTGAGCTTGATATAGCCGGGGCGACATGGCTTTTGGATGAAATTACCGGTCCCCGTTTATTGTTTTCTCCTTACCAGCGTACATCAGTCATTTATGCTTCATTCAGAACATTTTGCTGAAATCCTGTGTTTATAAAAATAAAATTTTGAGAGACTGTTTGCGCTGTGTTGCGACGTTTTGCACAAGACTTGTTTACAAAAACAAAAACAATTGGCGAATGTTTGAGCTATTGCGGCATTTTGCCGAAATCGCACTCATATATATATATAGATAGATATAGTGCATCTTTGCATCTTTGTATCTAGAGTATCTTCGTCTCCCACGCTACTGGTATATCGGTCGATTGGTCTTACCAGCGATAAATTTCTAACCATCCTTAAGCCTTAAAGCAGAATCCGTTATTATAACACGAATAATAAGAAGATATCAAAGTTTTTCAGGTTAATACAGCCACATAATAAAAGAACATTACATATTTTCCAGTTAAGTACAACAAAAACTCAAAGCTTAAAGTAGTTTGTAAAGTTACACAGTTTCCAGTCAGTGCTGAATAACTGTAAATATTTATTCACAAGAGATGAAGGTAATAGTTTGCCAGTCTTCCTATACAGACCACAGCATGCCTGATAAGCCCAGAGCTGTGAGGAGGGTGAGGTGGAGTGTGTCGGTTGTCCTACTCCACGACACAGTGGATGACATTGTCACCGGACTGAAGACATTACTGTAGGTGTAAGGACTGAAGACATTACTGTCGGTGAACATGGAACGTGCACGACACGCCACCTGTAGATATTAGCACATGTATTCTGTGGCACGTTAAATTTGTTACTACTAGTGATAATAATCTAATACCAACATTTCATTTGTAGAACTCATTTCCCTGTGGTAAAGTGGTCTTACTGCGCTAACCAGAGTCCTGACACAGAATTACACATGGTAAGGTCACGACAAGACTGTAACATTCGTGAACCTTCACATTCACTAAAGACTGATAGAGACCATCACTTGAGATGCGCTGCAGCTGCCAACCTCTCATGTAAACACGACAAAAGATTATGTAAACAGAGGGAAGGTACAAGGAAATCAACGATGTGAAACAGAAAATCGTTTCTGGAGTTTACAAAATGCATGATTTCTATTGGTTGCGAAGTGTTTCGCTGGATTAGCCCTGAATTCCATGACGATAGAAGTGCTGTTACAAAACTACACAGTTGATACTTATCCCATTAATATATAGTAGCATTAAGCATAAAGCTCATGTTAAAGTGAACTAATTCCATAAATCTATCAGTCTCCACTAGACACACAAGCATGTATAACTGACCTGATTAGCGTGACTAACGTCCGACATGCTGATGACAGCCTCCAGATGTCCACTGTGGAGGACCGACTCTTCACGCCAGTCGCCGTCGATACCCCAGGCCATCCGGAAGCTGGCTGTGGGCTTTGAGGCATCAGCGTTGATCACACATCTTAACTGGGTGTTGTCCCCTGACCTGCTCACGATGACCGACATGATGGCTGGATAGTCCGCTGAAAATAGCATCAGACCAGATCGTACAAGTTGTTTTATCTGAAACACCTTACTGAAAACATTTTGTTGTCTAAAATTCAACGCGGTGTACAATTATTTACAATGGCAGTTTGAATATTGCATTATTTCGTTCTTTCAGAAATGTCCGTATTTTTCGAGGCCAGTAAATTAGAACTTTAAAGGATACTGGTAGAAGGATGGTATTGCAAACGAACTCCCTCTAACCATTACAAAAATAAAACCATCAAAATGTCATCCTCACATCCAACTGTGTGTACGGGAGACCAATCCATTGTGCTAGCAGAAACATTGCAGACCTGTTTGCTATCGTTCGGATTGAGTTCTCCATCTTGGAAACACAGGTTGTTGATCAGACACGTGTCTGGCTGGAGACACAAAACGCTAGAAGTGATCTCTTAGAACCGACTACAGTCGAGAAACCTTGCTTATAATAATTTCATTTTCGGAAGGGTTTCTTTTTTTAAACTATGGAAAAGAAGATAATTTTCATTCATTTAGTTGTTAATCATGAAATAAATAAACAAGAGAGGTACAATATTTATTTTCTAAAAATGATATGCTAAGAAATGATTTTTAAGAAAGACTGTATACGCTGAGGAGCTGAACGTGTATAATCAGAAGCTGAGAATATGTAAAAGCGAAGGGCAGAGGAAGACGAATACATTCGGAACTCTGACTGTAAATATGAAGAACAGAAAACAGAAGAAACCCACCAGTTTCCAGCATCCCTCCTGTGTGCAATTCTGACAGATTGAGTCGTAGACAGTCATGTTCACTGCGTTGCTATAGCGACTGCCATCGATCGTAGCCGTGATAAAAAACCGTTTAACAGACTTCTCTGAAAATAAAAACAATATCAATATCAGTACCTTCAACTCACCATAGACAACTTTTATTATAATCATCAAAGTCATTAATGTTAGATCGTCCAGCAACATCTTCACTTTCTTACTGTCAACATTCTTGTATGGACATCATAGAAGTGGTCTTTGAAAAGCCAGACGTTTTGTTTCTTCGTTCCAAGTATTGCCTGTAGAATCAAGACGGTCCACGGACAACTAAACGTCTTTAGGACAAGTGTAAGTGTTAGAAAAGATCGAATGACAGGAACTATGCAATCAGAAGAGAATGAAAAGCTCGTTACGGGTTATTCACCTGTTTCGATGCCAGCATCAGGCAAAGCGCATCTCAGTTTGTTAAGAGTCAGGAAAACAGCTTCTTCCATAGAAGCCCGTTCAAGAACTGATCCATCGTCCTAGAAATATAACATTCTATTTGTTATTAAACTAATAAAATCTTCATTTTTCAATGCAAACAAATTATTACAGAATTTATTATAGAAATGTCTACTTAGCTTTAAGCATCTCCAAAGCCTTACCAGAATTTCTTGAATTTTACATGCCATCGTCGCCGTATTCTGAATATTTTCAGCGTTGATGAAGACTTGTTTGCATGGACTTTCATGAAAGTCACAAAAACTGGACCTTGTACAAAATAATATGAACACATGTTGTAGTAATGCGTGTACTGTTTAATTTGCTGTGTTCCTTTTATATTCCAACAAGAAGCTCAGTACAGGGTGAGCGTCGTGACGCCGTGCTTTTAATGTTTTCTACTAATCATATCTTTTTGTGTTTTTTTGGCATTTAAATATTTCTCTAGTTTGTTTGCGAAAGATTCTTATAGAATGTTTGTGATAGGATTTCGTATTTATGATAATTTAGTCTGTACCTATCTTCTTTCTCTTCACAATAATTTATTTTAAAAAAACACAATCTGTGGGTTTTAAGAACATCGTCATCCATCATCCAATCGACCATCATCCATTATCCAATCGACCATCTAATCAATCATCATCTGGAGCAGCAGCAGCGTTTTGTTCCTCACCCTCGGATGCCTAGCAATTTAGGTTGTTCATCTTTTATCTGACAGTTATCGCCGATAAAGCCTCTAATGCACACACAGCGCCCTCGGTCACATCGTCCGTTGATGTAGCACACAGGGTTGCAGACGTCGTCAGAGATCTCTGGCTTCACGACACTCTCTCCGGTGAGTGTACTTACATAGTTATCCGGGTCCTTGGCTAACTCCACCTTGCAAATTGTCAGGAAAGCTTCCACGATGGCCTCCGTTCCTGTATAATTACCAGCTACCTGGAGGTCAGAATGAGAGTAAAATCCACAACAAACAATATTTAAATTACAACTATTAATGTGATAGATAGAGAAATGCGTTATGTGTGTTATAGAGTTCCTGCATAGTCAGAAAGTAGTTCGCATAAAGTTAAAAAGACTTTTGTCAATTTTAAGTGTTGAAAATTCACCAAAATATCGATCTTGCAGTTTACAATCAGCCCTTGAATCTCATGAGTTTTGTCCTGACAGTAAGACCAGAGCTGAGACTGTCTCAAGGCGGTGGAGCAGTAGTTCTCTGCTTGACTCTCGTTGATGCCAGTCGGTGTCGGCCATGACAGAGTTGGTGGTCGGAAGTCTGGAACATCAGAGCTAATCACCTTTAACTAACCCCATCTTGCCTTCTCCCTATTCAACCTGTTATGCTTCCCTTAAATGCACTCTCTTGCTTCAATCTCCATAATCTACATCATCATCCCAGACAAACACAACCATGGTAACAGTGATTTAATTACAAAAATTAAAACACACTTTTACCTGCATAATCGTTAGGGTCGTAAACTTGGTCTGTTTCATCGGAGTCGACGTATGCTTTACCACTTACAGATCTTTTTCTTCTTTTGGACGTCCGTCCACCGCCCAAAGAAACACTTTTGATTGTGGTGTCTTGGCAGCCAGGACACTTCACATCCAAATTAAAAAGTCATGTCACTGAGAGAATAGCTATCGCAACATCAGTTTTCTTTAAAGAAAAGGGAGATAAAAATGCCAACGATGAGGAGAAGATTTATGACAAACAAGCATCATCTGTACAGCGGAGCTCATTTAGTTTTTAAAAAGTCTCTATATACATATATCTTCATATCAAACAAGTAATACCATACTTCTCAGACCCGTTTGTCAACTCCGAAAGCATATCTTTTGCATTCACACTCAAATAAAAAAACATAGTCATGGTTATTCCGAATTCCAGGGCCAACATAGGACAAAGACCGGTGAATGAAAGTGCAGCTAACGAATATATGATGGAAGAGAAAATGTTTGGCGATAACAATCAGATGATGACACCGGAAAAGACTGAGAATTTATGACGTCACGTGTCACACTTCCCCATCCTCAGCGTTAAAATGCGGGGTTTCGCTGATGGTGATGTTTCACTGTGTACTCATGTAGAAAATTTCCTTTAAACAGGCACTTTTAAAACGAAAGTAAATAATCACAAATAACAATGTTATTGACTTTGGGTTAGGGAATTTGTGATCGCTCGACCCCAAGAGGCAGCGCCAATTTGTTTTAACGTTTGTCTCCTAGTGGAGGCGTCAATGATTTTTCAGATAATTCGTAGTATTGTAAAAGAACACTATCAAGTGTGAACGATAAAAAAGTGACCATGTGCCGAAATATGAACTCTTGTATTTTTCTGTTAGCAATTAAATTGTGTAAAAGAATCTGTTTGAAAGAATATTTCATAATTAGAGCTGTTGAATAATTAGGAACTGTCGGTGAGTGTATTAAAAATTAGTTTTCTCCAACAATTATACTCAACATGTCACGGCACGGGTGGCTTAACAACACTCACGCCAGACAAAAGCGAGTTCTTCCAACACACAAAAAATTATTGCCTGAGGCTGCCCAAATCTTGTTCATTTCGATGTCGAGTGGCTCAGGACTACAAGACCAATACGCATGTGTACACAACTCGCCTCAACACCTTGTTCTAAATGCGACGAAATTCTAAACGATGCACGCCATGTTTACATCCTGAGCACTTCTCCGATCAATCACAACATAGTCCAATCTTACAATCCAAGTAAGAAGATTTCACGCATTGCACTCTCTTCTGTTTAGCAACGAAGTTCCAGTTCTGTTATCTAACTTATGACCGCTCTAGCAATCGTTGCGTACCTTACAGTTCATCGTCCCTCTTAGGGTTGTTGACATGTCCAGCCAACTAGAATCCACTAACACAAATACACACACGAAAGCCTTACACTGGTCGTGTCGTTGAGGCAGTTGCCGGGGTCACAGAGGAGGTAGTCCACGGTGACGTCACAGGGCTAACGGTGCTCCTAGCCCACGTGCTACTGGGTGCTGGACCAAAAGCGATCAAGGAATGGTCTTGGGAGGCAATTCTTCCTTATCCAGAAGGGCCCCAGTGTTTTCAGCCCATACAATTAAAACCCACAAGGGTCAGTACCGCGCTGCATCCAGCGTCGATGGACACTCCCCTGCTCTACAATGCATTCTCAACTCGGGAGATTCACATGTCGTGACTCAAGCACGTCTTCTTCCTTCAGTATTCCGGGCCTGAGTACATTTCCTACCTGTTCCCGCCAAAAATCTACTGGTGAACTGGGTTCATCGAACACTTTGTGTCACAGTTAACGCTTTCCCATCTAATATTTGCATCCATTCAGCAAAGCATTCAACATACACTTGCAGTCCGTAAATCGTAAAGGGGTTAAACTAATCTGAAAAACACGGAGGCACGAACTGGTCCGTGACACAACAATTAATTTTATTAAGTACTTAAACACAATTTTAATACCATTAAATGTATACAGGACCTGCAAAGAGGCAGATTTAGTTGTGCTGTTTACGATTAAAGAAAAGAACGTTGTGACGTCACAGGTTCAATTTTTTATTTTTCTTGGAGAATTTTTAAGCGTGTATCTCAGAAACCTGTGATTGAGTAGTGTTTTTCGTTCAGAATTTACAGTATTTACTATCCAGTTCAAACCAGTTATTTAACAACGTTGCATCACGTTAGAACTTTAATCAAAGACCAACCCGAAAGTTCACGTTTTTGTTTTTGTTTTTTGTTGCAGCTATTGATAAATATACTTCAGCTTCTAAAATACATCCGTTAATTAATTATCCGGTAATAAAGTACGCGATTCACACCTGCGATCAACGAGCGCCGTTAACAGTGAACTGCGTCATGCTAGTATACCAATCGCAGTAGGTTCGTTTTATATCGCCTATATCTATTGATATCTGCAAGAAACACGAACCATTTAGGTTGCTCTATCTGGGAATACGACAGCAACCAATGACTCAATGTACATCCCCTTTCTTCCTGATTGGGAACATATTACTTTTTTATGATACTACCATAATTTTCATTACATTAGCACTATACAACTTACTTTTTCATTATACTGTCATCAGTTTCATTAAGTCAGCACTATACAACTTACTTGTTTATATATTTTCTCTGTTCGTTTTGTTATATTGACAACACTGATCGAAAACAAATGTCGTTGTAAAAATGAGTCTATTTTTTAGAAAATTAGGTAGTGTGGTTCTATTATTTCCTAACTAGGTATTAACTTTTTCCGTAATAAGAATTATAGAAACATAATTCTGATAAGCTGAATATTCGTTACCCAAAATATTTTCCTGAACAATAATCATTTTTATAGCAAAGTTACATTGTAAATAATAGATGAAAAATGACCAACGATATTAGCTAACCGTTAGTGCGTGTCCCATTATGTCTCCCTGGTAAGTACAGTTCACAGTTCCACTGCCGTCGTTATTGCATTTGCAGTATTGAGGCACGTACGACTCCCCAGTTTCTGGAGGTACAATCCTGAACAAGCTTGTGCTGTCATTGTTCCTGAAATTATAATGATGCTCCAAAGCTAAACTATAAATTCACGATATTATGTGTTTCAACGTGAAAACAATATTCAAAAAGCATCTGTAAACGGATGTTATCTACACGTCGGGAAAAACAAACAACAGTCCTTACTTCCAGGACTCTGTGAAAGCCTCCGGTACATCGTCTGCAGGCATTGTGTCCACAAAGCCAGACCGGTGGGTCAGGTCGTTGTTGGGGTTGTTGTCAAACGTCCCGCACAAGCCTCTTCCATTGAGGTAGTCGATGCCAGGAACAGAGATGTAGAGGTTGAGATGACCATCAAGCTCTGCCGATGCGGTAATTTTAATCTCAGAACTGGACGGAAAATACAGCTGCCGATAAAAAGAATATAAGCTGTATCAAGCGTTATATTTCAGCATGATTGTGTTTGTAACACATGGCAATAGGCCATAGTAAAGTAAATGATGCATCGAGAAAAAAAATTAAGCCAATTAAGGAAGCTGGTGTCACGATGACAGTTTTTTAATACAACTAACGATATACTGGAGCTGTAGGCGAGGGCATTGCATAACTGAAGAGTAAGACCTAAATCTCTAGCAGTTATTACCCTAACTCTAGAAATATTAAAATAAATTTCATAGTCCAAAAGTTTTGTTTAACTAGCTTTATTTGATTTTCATTTTATTTTTTTTTAATTTATTTTAGGTTTTCTTGTTATATTTAAGGAAATTAGAAATGCAGTCATAGATCAGAAAACTGTTTTCAAACTGTAACCTAATGAATAGATGGGAAAATATATATATTTAAAAAAAAGAAACAAAACGTTTGCGTGAGAGTAGAAGTACCCATGTGTTTAGCGGTCCCTCGCTCATGTATGTAAACAAAAAAGATTAGCAGTGGCCTCTCTCTCACTCACTCAACGAATAGTGAACTAGTTTGAAAAAAAAACAAAACCAAGAGGAGTTCGTAAAAAAAAACATTCCACTAAAGTGATTGTACAGGAACCACGAGAGACGGCGTAACAACCCCCAACCCCCCAACACCCAACAAAAACAAGAAACAAATCTGGAAACAACACCTTGAAAAGCTACAAGCAAGAATCAGGAGAAAGAGAAAGTGGTTATTGTGTGGAGACTGAACAGAACACACACGAGATGACAGGAAGACATACTTCGCAAGTGTATCATGGATTTGTCAGGCACCATCATGAATATTGCTCAACAGTCCTATCTACTGCTATATCCTCTCCATAAAGCCTAGAACATAAACTTTGACTCATCACTAAGTCCAAGCAAACAACAATATATGTTGCAGTATTCCTCGTTTTTAAGCCATGACGTGAATAGTGGCTCCGGGAAACCAAGCACGTGGGCGAGAGTTAAATTTATTCTCACTTCCCACGTCAACATAAGTTGCAGGAGAACCATACGTATGATAAATAATCACACGTCGATTACACAGTTCACTACACGGCTCACGAGCCCCCAATCTAAGTCCCTGCATAGTCCCCAAACACAAAACTCGACGTGAGATGTAACGTATAAAACTAGTTAATAACAAAAAACATTCAAATAATACAATAAAATGACCCAGGCAATATTCTAAGCCTACTCTTGGTATTATTACCGGACGGTTAGCTTTTACCAGCGACGAGTTCTGTACAGGGAGGTCGGAGATAGAGGGGATCAGCGGCAGTCTCTTCAAATCAGCAATTTACTCTCACACCGACATCAAGTTAGTTCTGATGGTAAAGCTGTTCTTGTATAAGAGGGTGCACGATGGTGGTTTAGTTGAGACCTATCCTATACTCCATCCGACAGTCACGGCACTCCGATTACTTGTCCTTGAAACTGTTGCTCTGCCTGTCCGTCGTCCTTCTTATGCGATCTACCTACCACATCAGAGAACGAGAACTGCTCTCCCGGCGACACAGAGTCGAGCCTGTCCTAGTCCAGGGACACACACGTCATGTCTTCGACTACTGCAAAGCCACGTACAGTCGCCGAACGAACACCATCTTGATGCAAAGTTCTCCTGTTCTTTAGCGTGCGGCGAACCCAGCAGACGATCTCCTCCTTTGAGAAGGACGACTTCTGGCCATGGCGTCGAACGTCTACCTCTCACAGGTAGTAAAAGCCTTGGTCACGTAGCCCTTTGATTTCCATGACGACAGCAGGCAGTCCTGACAGTTCCTCGTTACTGACTTGCCCCTCTTGCTCAAGGTTTTCTAACCCAACGTCCTTCCTCCCGAGTCGTCTTGCCCTCTTGGCTTGACCCGGTCTCGAGGTACATGTAAAGTTGGCGTTGGAGATTCTGAAGTCTTCGACTGCTGACCAGTTGCTCCGTCCATTCTGACGTCGCACGTGTCTTACCGGTTCTTCGTTCCCTGTTTTGCTTTGCACATTCGCAATGACACATACAGCGAGCGATGCCATTAGTCGCTCACTAATCAAGTAGCCAACATCTACAAGAAAACGACCACCCAACTCCGCCCCGCCTACAGTCGCGTGGTAGACAGATGACTAATCCCCCTTCCTGTCTACCTGGCGGACCCAGAGGTGTCACTCTCTTCCTAGACGTCGTTGACGCTTCCTCCAGACGTCTGGTCGTGCTTGGCTTACTGTAACCTTAAGGCTGTCTCCCACGTATAACACCTCTCTGCTCTTACTTCATATCACACCTCTACACTGGCGCATACGCCCCATACCCTTTTTTTACATGATGGGCCTCAGGCTTGTCAACAAGCGACCATAGACACCAATTAGGGCGATTGTTACTTTCCCCATTAAGACTTCCACATAAGACCATAGAGAATAAAACTGCTAGTGAATACACTAACCCCGATAAAGGAAATGGATAGAGAACCTTTCAAGGAACTTTCTCAAGTAAGAGCCAGTAACCCAAAAGAAAAAAGAGAGAGTAGTATTTAAGGGAAGATGAATTACTGTTATCATTCGATCCATCCGTAGCTTGAAGTATAGTCCTGCTTCTCTAGAGGCCTGGAGCACGTGCTCTTTCGGTGATTCTCCGGCGACCCACACGTCTCGCCCATGAGAGCCGATCGAATATAAGCCAATTGACAGTGATCAGATCGTCCTTCATCACGAACCAGCAACTCCACAGATACAGTTACCGCCCTGTCTCGAAGCTCTTTGTAGCAAGCCACGTCCGAATCGAACCTAAGTAGGGAGGAAAAACAGAAAGGTCAAAATGCAAACTTATCATTTGACTTCTCTAGTAAGTAATTCTATAGAATGTTAGTGTCGTTGATAGGATGGAGTGATCTGTTGTAATGTCGCTGTGGTTTCACCTGAAGTGTTAACTTTCAGATTGTATTTCTTTTGCTTCGATTCAGAGAACCAACAAATAAACCTTGTTGTGTGGCTCTTCCTGGCTCCATAGAAAATGAAAATAGTATGACCTTTCATGAAACAGCGAGAACAAAATACACGAAATACAGTAGAGGTATTCAGCTGCACGTTACCTCAAAATCCCTTGCGACATTTTCATAGGCAGTGTAGTCACCCACTCTATACAGATGGAATACTCTGGAACAAACAAAACTGGGTTTTTTTAGAGTTTGCTACATTATTGTTTTTTACTACATTAGAAAAGCTTACAAAAATATACAGTACTAATGCTACTTTAATTCCAAATTTACAGCCTCTAACCTCTTGTCCTCCAGTCCTGTAATGTGTGGATCTGTTACAATGCTGCAGAGCTTTGAATCCCTTTGCTGAAGATCAACCTGTGTGATGAGTATAAAGTAAAAACTCAGAGGAAAATTAAATATAAATAAATTTCTTTACAATTTCCCTAATTTGGTGCATATTTAGTTAGCAGATATGCATGGACAGTCACAAAAGAACAAGACGCAAACAGAGACGAAATGAAGACATAATGTGTAAAATGGAGTAAGATGAGAAAGAAATACATTGAACTACAAACTGAAGTGACAGAAAACGTGACTCATCTTTTACCCCAGAGACGCTGAAGGCGGGCGACGTTAAATTGAGAGTGAGTCATTATTAGTCACATTTTCATGAAACTGCCGCAGTAAAAACCACGCACGCAGGCGCACACACAGGGACACACACACAGCACATCTACATCTGTGCTAAGCAATCCAATAAAACGTCGACACCATTATTTATTTGTAGCCTTGTCCAGTTTCTGATTGAAGTCACTGATGAAGACAGTGGAGTCTGCTCTTTTAAACTTTTCAAAAATAACAATGGATTTTACGAACAGCTGATCTCAAAATGCAATATGAACTGCTGGGAAAATACGCAAAGCATATCTCATATATCATATCTCATCAAATGTTAAATGTACTAAGGACAAACTTGATAAATGACTATTATAGTCCTCTATAATAGTCATTTATCAAGTTTCTCTTTATTTTGCAGTGTCTTGCTGTATTATATTTCATGTTTTAAAAAGTGCAAGCATCAAAAAGATGAGAAGTTTTTTTCTAATTTAAATTTGTCAATGATGCCTTCTGCTGTAGTGCACTTTATTTACTTACTGTACTGTGGGATAATTTCTTAAACCTTGGCATGTATATTTTATATTTAGTTATTAACACCGGTTAAGCTTTGCTGCGAACGAAAAGCTATTCGTACTCGCGAAGATGGAGATATCCATTTGCACGTCTCCGTGGCTGCCTGTATTTCCTGCATCTGAGTCTTGCTGATGCCACGACTGTACAACGCGTCGATGACACTATCTACTCGTGTCTCGCTTTTCAGCTCTGATATTTACAGTTGCATAGCACTTACATAGTAACTTACAGTCCTTTGACACTGCCAGGTCAATCAGGCTTGATGAAAAAAAAATGAAATCAATCAACACGAAAAGATCACCCTTTCAAATATTAAGAATACAGAATTAGAGCACCCGTGCAAATATTGAGGACAAAGGACATAGTCAATATAGACATTTGCTGCATGGCAATGTTACAGAGTGACAGAGGCAGCAAGTCAAGCTGAAATCCAACTTACCTGAATCCCTTTACGACCGTTGACCGGCGAGAGTAAATCATAAGACACACACGCATATGCCCCAGACGAGTGGCATAATCATCAGGAAGTGTGACCCGTTATGACCACTTTTTGCTTGTCTTCATCCGTACGTATGGAGATGTAAGAGGGATCCTTTCTGAGAAAAATAGAAATATTCGTTAAGAGTGACTGTAAGTATGAAAATACATCATGAACACTATGAAGGCTTAGTTAGGTTATATTATATTCACTGTCAGGACTCTGCCGTGATCTTACCCGCACAAAAACTACATAGTTTTACATCATATTTTATTCATATCCATTTTCTGAAATCTATAGATCAAATACAGAAGATCCCATCAACCATTACAATCAGGCATCTGCATAGTACTTAGAATAACATGCCCGTTAATACGCAATAAAGATTAAAGATAATTAAGCCCAAAGCAGTACCAGAGGAGCAGAGCAGTAATGCATATGGATTCGACAACTAAGCCCATTGAAACACCATAGTAAACACAGGATAAAAGTCTGATATTGATCATAGTATAAGCGGAACACTTTAACAGGTTCTCACACTTTAACAACTGCTTAGTGTTAAGGATTAAAATCAACCAATAAACTTATTCTCGTTTTCAATGCATTGTAAATAGAAAGAGGCGGCCAGTTACGTGTAAATTAGAATTCCGATATCTGACCATGAAAAGTGAAATGAAAAAAGGAGGGCACTTCAGTATTTTAAGCAAAACTGTTGCTCAGTTTCAGTTGTTCTATGAACACAGGTGCGTTAAACATTCTGAAGTTAGCAGAAGCGCTGATCGGCAATTAAGTAACAGTTTACTATATACGATTTTATTTAGTAGTCTCAAACTGTCTCTGTATTTCAACTATACGGACTTTCAACCAAAGTTGCTGCAAATTTGATTGAATTTCATCTTGACGCATGCGTGGTGACGTCTCCAGTCCTGTCTTCACGATTTTGTAAAAAAAAATAAAAAGTTTATTTACAGCACCATTGACAATTCCTACCATTCCAAACCACAATATTTAAGTCCCAACGATTCATGTAGCCATGTTTTCTTGTTTTGTGTAGCAGTGAATATTAAATTAGTTTTCCTCTGGTTTCCTTGTGGCATTATTAGCAGATGACCAATTCTAACCATTCACTATGAAAGCACTGACAATGGCATGGGGGTTATATCAACTCACTTTATTCTGCAAGTTGAGCGTATGCTTGGGGGGCAGGGGAAAGTTGAATCTTCCTCAATATGTATCATACTAGTGCAAAGACACATATCACAAAGCCATCAAAGCACTGGTGAATTGGGCATCAAAATGAAGAGGAGGTTCTAGGAACTTTTCCTTTCCACTTTTCTGGTATCACTGTTTAGAAAAAACAGGAAACCAGTTAAAGGAAGCAGGAGTCCACGCTTGCACACATCTAAATGAAATGAGAAATAGATTTAAGCAGCATTACTAATTTTGTTTATATATTGATTACTAAATCTCAGTTGCGCTGGCGGGCTAGCTATAACAATATAGATCATCAATTCAAGAAAAAGGGGAAAGCTTTGCATTTATATGCCTAACACAATGATAATTGACAATGGTTATTTAAAGCCTTTGATTCTTCTACACCTTATTGGAAAATGGTTTCATTTTCCCTTTATAACATCTTAGCTGACTAAGTACTATTGTTGACAAGTTCTCTCAGTTTATGTCTGGATATTTACTAAACTATTCTCAAAACTGATAGATAATGATTCAATAGAAAAATTTTCGATCTCGAGCAGGACGCACATCTCGTCCAGCTGAGATGTAACATGATAATCCACCATGTCTTACTTAAGGCAGATTATACATTTCTAGAGCAATACTTGATGCATATTCTTGTAACATCAGCTGATTCTAGATTAACTTGCTGTTTCTCCTGTCTTGATCAGAGCTGAAGGCTGGGGAGCTTGGCATGGTTTCCAGCGTTTTATTTGTAAAAACAAGTAGGATAATCTGCTGTGATGATGTCGTTATGACCATAAAACAGGTAAGAAATGCCAAGCAGTTGAAACAAATGACACATAAAACAACAAAGAATGTTCACTCTAGACACACATAATAAGAACAGAACTACAAGCTATACAAATGTTGACTGAACATTCTTGACCACGAGTCTTTATAATATGAGTTGTTTCACAAAGCATGCATAATTTTACGCCACATTTAAATGTAGTTGCTAGAGGTCTTTGTGTACTCCGTAAAGTGTCCAATTTCTTTTTAAATCGGGAACAAGAGCTGTTAGCCTGCTTTTCATTTTGTATACAGGATCACAACACAAATCGTTGTCTGAAAAGCAGTCAGAATGTTGTGCGCAGGCATCGGTGTTCTTTAAAGGCCTTCGAGCCTCAGCAGTTGATGATCTAGCTGGAGTGGAGTGATGATACCTGAAATCACGCCTAGATAAAAACAAGACCAACAAAAAGGAGCAACAATTTTAGAATCCTGAATCTGTGCTTTGTGAAAGGATGTCAACTTTGAAGTGTAAATATATGTATTAGTCTTGCCGCCAAGAAATTTTTGTAAGATTTTTTTTAGGTACACAGAACAAACCATATACACACATAGCACATTATATAAGTAGCGGAGCACTACATATATAGCTAAACGTACATATAAGTTGATCACATAAATGCTCATACAAAACAAAACGATCCATGAATTGTAGGCTCAAGGTCTTTTCTTTTCTATAGATCACCACCCACACACATATACATATCAGGCAAAAACACAACATTACTGACTTTGAAGGGACAAACCAATCAATAACTGTTTGAGAGTGTCTAATATCTATGAAGTTGTGTTATGCGAAATACAATAAAAATGGCAATCATACAAGTACTTGTAGATGATCAATAGTTGACAGAGCAGGGTCTTTTCCGCCTACTCTCAAAAGAGACTTTGAAGAAGTCTGAAAACTGTTAATTTTGCACTTTGCACATCATTCTTGGAAACAGGTTATTCTCACAGTAGCAATTGACATCACCGCCACCACCTCTGCACACAGCACCACTCCGCCACGACTCACACGCTCGCACTCCTCGCACCCCACAATATGGACAATACTAAAACACTAAATCAGAACCCACGTATCACTATTATTCGAAAAAAAGCTAATGGATACTATGCAATAAACACAGCACAAGATGTATGAAATTCGCCTGAGATTCTTCGCGTTTTTGATATATACAACAATAGATTTATTAATCTATTTATATATACCAGCAATAATTCTATGTACACGTGCAATATATAATTGGAAAAGGAACTTTCCAGAAAACCACGCAACGATCTCGTGCAAAAAATAAAGAACGGCAAGTCTACAGCTCTTGATATAATAATGAAGGCTAACATACTAATAACATTAAATACCATATTAACATACCTTTAACCCTGAATGTTCAGTGCCAACCACAGAATTGTTGACGCACGCAGTGCAAATTTCCGTCGCATTTCGGAGTTTGCTTGGTGATAGCAATTGGTACTCTACGGTCTTCAGCTACAGACGTAGGTTTTTCCCGCGCTAACTTTCGAACGACCTAATAGGGCATAGTCGCAGCACTCTGATTGGCGCAAATTCCTCCGATCCTGTCTCGGTGGGCCAAAAATTCCGTCTACTGGACAAATCATCACAGTAGTCGGGGGTACACACGTACAACAGCACTAAGGTGCTAACACCAGTCCACTAGACAGATCACATGCATCGGGATGTCAACACACCAAACACAACAATATGGGGTCTAAAATCATCCACCTGACATCCCACAGCAACCTGGGAGTAACAAAGACCCAGCCTGGGGCCGACTTTAACCACTAGCTTTGCAGTGGGAAGAACATACAAGTTCGGTTTGGTCTTTATACGGAAGGTAAATGGTAAATCCAAGAACAAGAACATAGGCTCAGACAAAACGACACTATTAATCCAATGCAATATAGTAATCAATTAAAATACGCACATAATTTTCTTCATAATCTTCCAGAGCCTGACGATTCAGCGAAC